>NW_026974903.1:300000-560184 GCF_030014295.1 Loxodonta africana | reverse complement strand
CTGAGATACCTCTGGGTACAGTCACCGGGCCTTCCTTCCGAGGTACCTTTGGGTACAGTCTCTGGACCTTCCTTCCGAGGTACCTCTGGGTAAAGTCACTATGCCCTCCCTCCGAGATACCTCTGGGTACAGTCACCAGTCCTTCCTTCGGAGGTACCTCTGGGTATAGTCACCAGGCCATCCTTCCGAGGTACCTCTGGGTACACTCACCAGGCCTTTTTTCCGCGGTACCTCTGAGTACAGTCACCAGGCATTCCTTCTCAGGTACCTCTGGGTACAGTCACCAGGCCTTCCTTACGAGTTACCTCTGGGTACAGTCACCAGGCCTTCCTTCTGAGATACACCTGGGTACAGTCACCAGGCCTTCCTTCTGCGGTACCTCCGAGTACTGTCACCAGGCCTTCCTTCCCAGGTACTTCTAAGTACCGTCACCAAGCATTTCTTTCGAGGTACCTCTGGGTACGGTCACCAGGCCTTCCTTCCGAGGCACTTCTGAGTTAAGCCACCAGACTTTCCTTCCGAAGTACCTCTGGGTACAATCACCAGGCGCTCCTTCTGAGTTAGCTCTGGGTACAGTCACTAGGCCTTCCTTCCGAGGTACCACTGGGTACAGTCACCAGGCCTTCCTTCCGAGGTACCTCTGACTACAGTCACCAGGCCTTTCTTCAGAGGTACGTCTGGGTACAGTCTCCAGGCCTTCCTTCCGAAGTACCTGTGGGTACAGTCATCAGGACTAGTTTCCGAGGTACCTCTGGGTACACTCACCAGGCCGTTCTTACGAGGTACCTCTGGTTACAGTCTCCAGTCGTTCCTTCTGAGGTACCTATGGGTACAATCACCAGGCGTTCCTTCAGGGGTACCTCTGGGTACAGTCAAAGGCCTTCCTTCTGGGGTCCCTCTGGGTACAGTCACTCTGCCTTCTTTCTCAGTTCCCTCTGGGTACAGTCACCAGGCCTTTCTTCCGAGGTCCCTCTGGGTACAGTCAACGGCCTTCCTTCTGAGGTACCTCTGGGTACAGCACCCGGGCTTATTTCTGAGGTCCCTCTGGGTACAGTCACCAGGCCTTCCTTCCGAGGTACCTCTAGGTACAATCACCAGGCCTTCCTTCTGAGGTACCTCTGGGTACAGTCACGAGGTCTTTCTTCTGAGTTAGCTCTGGGTACAGTCACCAGGCCTTTCTTCCGAGGTACTTCTGTGTACAGTCACCAGGCCTTCCTTTCGGAGGTATCTCTAGGAACAATCACCAGGCCTTCCTTCTGAGGTACCTCTGGGTACAGTCACCAGGGATTCCTCCCGAGGTACCTCTGTTTAGAGTCACCAGGCATTTCTTCCGAGTTACCTCTGGGTACAGTCACCAGGCCTTCCTTCGGAGGTAACTCTGGCTACAGTCAGCAGGCCTTCCTTCCGAGGTACCTCTGGTTACAGTCACCAGGCTTTCCTTGGGAGTTACCCTGGGTACAGTCACCACCCCTTTCTTCCGAGTTATCTCTAGGTACAGTCACCAGGCCTTCCTTCCGACGTACCTCTGGGTACAGTCACCAGGCCTTTCTTCCGAGGTACCTTTGAGTACAGTCACCCGGCCTTTCTGAAGGGGTACGTCTGGGTAGAGTCATCAGGCCTTCCTTCTGAGGTACTTCTCGGAACAGTCAGCAGGCCTTTCTTCCGAGGTACCTCTGGCTGCAGTCACCTGGCTTTCCTTGGGAGATACCCTGGGTACAGTCACCACGCCTCTTTCGGAGTTACCTCTAGGTACAGTCACCAGGCCTTCGTTCCGAGGTACCCCTGGGTACAGTCACCAGGCCTTCCTTCTCAGGTACGTCTGGGTACAGTCACGAGGTATTTCTTCTGAGGTACCTCTGAGGACAGTCACCAGGCCTTCCTTTCCGGGTAACTCTGGGTACAGTCAGCAGGGCTTCCTTCCGAGGTACCTCTGGGTAGTGTCATCAGGCATTTCTTCCCAGGTATCTCTGGGTACAGTCACCAGGCCTTCCTTCCGAGGTACATCTGGGTACAGTAACCAGGCATTCCTTCTAAGGTATCCCTGGGTAAAGTCCCCAGGCCTTCCTTTCGAGGTACCTCTGAATACAGTCACCAGGACTTTCTTCCGAAGTGCGTCTGGGTACAGTCACCAGGCCTTCCTTCCGAGGTACCTCTGGGTACAATCACCGGGCCTTCCTTTCCAGGTACCTCTGGGTACAGTCACCTGGCCTTCCTTCCGAGGTCCCTCTGGGTAGAGTCAGCAGGCCTTCCTTCCGAGGTACCTCTGAGTACAGTCATCCGGCCTTTATTAAGGGGTACGTTTGGGTAGAGTCATCAGGCTTTCCTTCTGAGGAACTTCTCGTTACAGTCACCAGGCCTTCCTCCCGAGGTAACTCTGGTTACAGTCACCAGGCTTTCCGTGGGAATTACCCTGGGTACACTCACCACGCCTTTCCTACGACTTACCTCTTGGTACAGTCACCAGGCCTTGCTTCTGAGATATCTCTGGGTACAGTCACCAGGCCTTTCTTACGAGGTACCTCTGGGTACAGTCACCAGGCATTCCTTCAGAATTAGCTCGGGGTACAGTCACCAGGCCTTCCTTCCGAGGTTCCTCTGAGTACAGTCACCAGGACTTCCTTTCCAGGTACCTCTGGGTACAGTCAGCAAGGCTTCTTTCCGAGGTACCTCTGGGTAGTGTCATCAGGCATTTCTTCCCAGGTACCTCTGGGTACAGTCACCAGGCCTTCCTTCCGAGGTACCTCTGACTACAGTCACCAGGCCTTTCTTCCGAGGTACGTCTGGGTACAGTCTCCAGGCCTTCCTTCCGAAGTACCTGTTGGTACTGTCATCAGGACTAGTTTCCGAGGTACCTCTGGGTACACTCACCAGGCCGTTTTGCGAGGTACCTCTGGTTACAGTCTCCAGTCGTTCCTTCTGAGGTACCTATGGGTACAGTCACGAGGCGTTCCTTCAGAGGTACCTCTGGGTACAGTGAAAGGCCTTCCTTCTGAGGTACCTCTGGGTACAGTCACCCTGCCTTTTTTCTCAGTTCCCTCTGGGTACAGTCACCAGGCCTTTCTTCCGAGGTCCCTCTGGGTACAGTCAACGGCCTTCCTTCTGAGGTACCTCTGGGTACAGCACCCGGGCTTATTTCTGAGGTCCCTCTGGGTACAGTCACCAGGCCTTTCTTAGGAGGTACCTCTGGGTACAGTCACCGCCCTTCCTTCTGAGGTACCTCTGGGTACAGTCACCCGGGATTATTTCTGAGGTCCCTCTAGGTACAGTCACCAGGCTTTTCTTCCGATCTACCTCTGGGTACAGTCACCAGACCTTCCCTCTGAGGTACCTTTGGATACAGTCACCAGCCCTTGTTTCCGAGGTAAGTCTGTGTACCCTCACCAGGCCTTTCTTATGAGGTACCTGCGGGTACAGTCACCAGGCTTTCCTTCTGAGGTACCTATGGGTAGAGTCAACAGGCCTTCCTTCAGAGTTAGCTCTGGGTACAGTCACACGGCCTTCTTTCTGAGGTCCCTCTGGGAACAGTCTCTAGGCCTTTCTTCTGAGGTACCTCTGGGTACAGTCACCAGGCCTTTCTCACGAGGTACCTCTGGGTACAGTCACCAGGCATTCCTTCAGAGTTAGCTCGGGTACCGTGACCAGGCCTTCCTTCCGAGGTACCTCTGGGTACAGTCATCATGCCTTCCTTCTGAGGTACCACTGGGTACAGTCACGAGGTTTTTCTTCTGGGGTACCTCTGAGTACAGTCACCGGGCCTTTCTTCGGAGGTACGTCTGGGTAGTCACCAGGCCTTCCTTCCAAGGTACCTCTGGGTAGAGTCACCAGGCCTTCCTTCCGTGGTGCCTCTGTGTACAGTCACGGGGCCTTTCTTCCGAGGTACCTTTGGGTACAGTCTCTGGACCTTCCTTCTGAGGTACCTCTGGGTAAAGTCAATATGCCCTCCCTCCGAGATACCTCTGGGTACAGTCTCCAGTCTTTCCTTCGGAGGTACCTCTGGGTATAGTCACCAGGCCATCCTTCCGAGGTACCTCTGGGTACACTCACCAGGCCTTTTTTCCGCGGTACCTCTGAGTACAGTCACCAGGCATTCCTTCTCAGGTACCTCTGGGTACAGTCACCAGGCCTTCCTTCTGAGATACCCCTGGGTACAGTCAGCAGGACTTCCTTCTGCGGTACCTCCGAGTACTGTCACCAGGCCTTCCTTCCCAGGTACTTCTAAGTACCGTCACCAAGCGTTTCTTTCGAGGTACCTCTGGGTACGGTCACCAGGCCTTCCTTCCGAGGCACTTCTGAGTTAAGCCACTAGGCTTTCCTTCCGAAGTACCTCTGGGTACAATCACCAGGCGCTCCTTCTGAGTTAGCTCTGGGTACAGTCACTAGGCCTTCCTTCCGAGGTACCTCTGACTACAGTCACCAGGCCTTTCTTCCGAGGTACGTCTGGGTACAGTCTCCAGGCCTTCCTTCCGAAGTACCTGTGGGTACAGTCATCAGTACTAGTTTCCGAGGTACCTCTGGGTACACTCACCAGGCCGTTCTTACGAGGTACCTCTGGTTACAGTCTCCAGTCGTTCCTTCTGAGGTACCTATGGGTACAATCACCAGGCGTTCCTTCAGGGGTGCCTCTGGGTACAGTCAAAGGCCTTCCTTCTGAGGTCCCTCTGGGTACAGTCACTCTGCCTTCTTTCTCAGTTCCCTCTGGGTACAGTCACCAGGCCTTTCTTCCGAGGTCCCTCTGGGTACAGTCAACGGCCTTCCTTCTGAGGTACCTCTGGGTACAGCACCCGGGCTTATTTCTGAGGTCCCTCTGGGTACAGTCACCAGGCCTTCCTTCCGAGGTACCTCTAGGTACAATCACCAGGCCTTCCTTCTGAGGTACCTCTGGGTACAGTCACGAGGTCTTTCTTCTGAGTTAGCTCTGGGTACAGTCACCAGGCCTTTCTTCCGAGGTACTTCTGTGTACAGTCACCAGGCCTTCCTTTCGGAGGTATCTCTAGGAACAATCACCAGGCCTTCCTTCTGAGGTACCTCTGGGTACAGTCACCAGGGATTCCTCCCGAGGTACCTCTGTTTAGAGTCACCAGGCATTTCTTCCGAGTTACCTCTGGGTACAGTCACCAGGCCTTCCTTCGGAGGTAACTCTGGCTACAGTCAGCAGGCCTTCCTTCCGAGGTACCTCTGGTTACAGTCACCAGGCTTTCCTGGGAGTTACCCTGGGTACAGTCACCACTCCTTTCTTCCGAGTTATCTCTAGGTACAGTCACCAGGCCTTCCTTCCGACGTACCTCTGGGTACAGTCACCAGGCCTTCCTTCCGAGGTACCTCTGAGTACAGTCACCCGGCCTTTCTGAAGGGGTACGTCTGGGTAGAGTCATCAGGCCTTCCTTCTGAGGTACTTCTCGGAACAGTCACCAGGCCTTTCTTCCGAGGTACCTCTGGCTGCAGTCACCTGGCTTTCCTTGGGAGATACCCTGGGTACAGTCACCACGCCTCTTTCGGAGTTACCTCTAGGTACAGTCACCAGGCCTTCGTTCCGAGGTACCCCTGGGTACAGTCACCAGGCCTTCCTTCTCAGGTACGTCTGGGTACAGTCACGAGGTATTTCTTCTGAGGTACCTCTGAGGACAGTCACCAGGCCTTCCTTTCCAGGTACCTCTGGGTACAGTCAGCAGGGCTTCCTTCCGAGGTACCTCTGGGTAGTGTCATCAGGCATTTCTTCCCAGGTATCTCTGGGTGCAGTCACCAGGCCTTCCTTCCGAGGTACATCAGGGTACAGTAACCAGGCATTCCTTCTAAGGTATACCTGGGTAAAGTCCCCAGGCCTTCCTTTCGAGGTACCTCTGAATACAGTCACCAGGACTTTCTTCCGAAGTGCGTCTGGGTACAGTCACCAGGCCTTCCTTCCGAGGTACCTCTGGGTACAATCACCGGGCCTTCCTTTCCAGGTACCTCTGGGTACAGTCACCTGGCCTTCCTTCCGAGGTCCCTCTGGGTAGAGTCAGCAGGCCTTCCTTCCGAGGTACCTCTGAGTACAGTCATCCGGCCTTTATTAAGGGGTACGTTTGGGTAGAGTCATCAGGCTTTCCTTCTGAGGAACTTCTCGTTACAGTCACCAGGCCTTCCTCCCGAGGTAACTCTGGTTACAGTCACCAGGCTTTCCGTGGGAATTACCCTGGGTACACTCACCACGCCTTTCCTACGAGTTACCTCTTGGTACAGTCACCAGGCCTTGCTTCTGAGGTACCTCTGGGTACAGTCACCAGGCCTTTCTTACGAGGTACCTCTGGGTACAGTCACCAGGCATTCCTTCAGAATTAGCTCTGGGTACAGTGACCAGGCCTTCCTTCCGAGGTACCTCTGGGTACAGTCACCAGACCTTCCTTCTCAGGTACCTCTGGGTATAGTCACGAGGTATTTCTTCTGAGGTACCTCTGAGTACAGTCACCAGGACTTTCTTTCCAGGTACCTCTGGGTACAGTCAGCAGGGCTTCTTTCCGAGGTACCTCTGGGTAGTGTCATCAGGCATTTCTTCCCAGGTACCTCTGGGTACAGTCACCAGGCCTTCGTTCCGAGGTACCTCTGACTACAGTCACCAGGCCTTTCTTCCGAGGTACGTCTGGGTACAGTCTCCAGGCCTTCCTTCCGAAGTACCTGTTGGTACTGTCATCAGGACTAGTTTCCGAGGTACCTCTGGGTACACTCACCAGGCCGTTTTGCGAGGTACCTCTGGTTACAGTCTCCAGTCGTTCCTTCTGAGGTACCTCTGGGTACAGTCACCAGGCGTTCCTTCAGAGGTACCTCTGGGTACAGTGAAAGGCCTTCCTTCTGAGGTACCTCTGGGTACAGTCACCCTGCCTTTTTTCTCAGTTCCCTCTGGGTACAGTCAGCAGGCCTTTCTTCCGAGGTCCCTCTGGGTACAGTCAACGGCCTTCCTTCTGAGGTACCTCTGGGTACAGCACCCGGGCTTATTTCTGAGGTCCCTCTGGGTACAGTCACCAGGCCTTTCTTAGGAGGTACCTCTGGGTACAGTCACCGCCCTTCCTTCTGAGGTACCTCTGGGTACAGTCACCCGGGATTATTTCTGAGGTCCCTCTAGGTACAGTCACCAGGCTTTTCTTCCGATCTACCTCTGGGTACAGTCACCAGACCTTCCCTCTGAGGTACCTTTGGATACAGTCACCAGCCCTTGTTTCCGAGGTAAGTCTGTGTACCCTCACCAGACCTTTCTTACGACGTACCTGCGGGTACAGTCACCAGGCTTTCCTTCTGAGTACGTACGGGTAGAGTCAACAGGCCTTCCTTCAGAGGTATCTCTGGGTACAGTCACACGGCCTTCTTTCTGAGGTCCCTCTGGGAACAGTCTCTAGGCCTTTCTTCTGAGGTACCTCTGGGTACAGTCACCAGGCCTTTCTCACGAAGTAACTCTGGGTACAGTCACCAGGCATTCCTTCAGAGTTAGCTCTGGGTACAGTGACCAGGCCTTCCTTCCGAGGTACCTCTGAGTACAGTCATCATGCCTTCCTTCTGAGGTACCACTGGGTACAGTCACGAGGTTTTTCTTCTGGGGTACCTCTGAGTACAGTCACCAGGCCTTTCTTCGGAGGTACGTCTGGGTAGTCACCAGGCCTTCCTTCCAAGGTACCTCTGGGTAGAGTCACCAGGCGTTCCTTCCGTGGTGCCTCTGTGTACAGTCACGGGGCCTTTCTTCCGAGGTACCTTTGGGTACAGTCTCTGGACCTTCCTTCCGAGGTACCTCTGGGTAAAGTCACTATGCCCTCCCTCCGAGATACCTCTGGGTACAGTCACCAGTCCTTCCTTCGGAGGTACCTCTGGGTATAGTCACCAGGCCATCCTTCCGAGGTACCTCTGGGTACACTCACCAGGCCTTTTTTCCGCGGTACCTCTGAGTACAGTCACCAGGCATTCCTTCTCAGGTACCTCTGGGTACAGTCACCAGGCCTTCCTTCTGAGATTCCCCTGGGTACAGTCACCAGGCCTTCCTTCTGCGGTACCTCCGAGTACTGTCACCAGGCCTTCCTTCCCAGGTACTTCTAAGTACCGTCACCAAGCATTTCTTTCGAGGTACCTCTGGTTACGGTCTCCAGGCCTTCCTTCCGAGGCACTTCTGAGTTAAGCCACCAGGCTTTCCTTCCGATGTACCTCTGGGTACAATCACCAGGCGCTCCTTCTGAGTTAGCTCTGGGTACAGTCACTAGGCCTTCCTTCCGAGGTACCTCTGGGTACAGTCACCAGGCCTTCCTTCCGAGGTACCCCTGGGTACAGACACCAGGCCTTCCTTCCGAGGTACCTCTGACTACAGTCACCAGGCCTTTCTTCCGAGGTACGTCTGGGTACAGTCTCCAGGCCTTCCTTCCGAAGTACCTGTGGGTACAGTCATCAGGACTAGTTTCCGAGGTACCTCTGGGTACACTCACCAGGGCGTTCTTACGAGGTACCTCTGGTTACAGTCTCCAGTCGTTCCTTCTGAGGTACCTATGGGTACAATCACCAGGCGTTCCTTCAGGGGTACCTCTGGGTACAGTCAAAGGCCTTCCTTCTGAGGTCCCTCTGGGTACAGTCACTCTGCCTTCTTTCTCAGTTCCCTCTGGGTACAGTCAGTAGGCCTTTCTTCCGAGGTCCCTCTGGGTACAGTCAACGGCCTTCCTTCTGAGGTACCTCTGGGTACATCACCCGGGCTTATTTCTGAGGTCCCTCTGGGTACAGTCACCAGGCCTTCCTTCCGAGGTACCTCTAGGTACAATCACCAGGCCTTCCTTCTGAGGTACCTCTGGGTACAGTCACGAGGTCTTTCTTCTGAGTTAGCTCTGGGTACAGTCACCAGGCCTTTCTTCCGAGGTACTTCTGTGTACAGTCACCAGGCCTTCCTTTCGGAGGTATCTCTAGGAACAATCACCAGGCCTTTCTTCTGAGGTACCTCTGGGTACAGTCACCAGGGATTCCTCCCGAGGTACCTCTGTTTGGAGTCACCAGGCATTTCTTCCGAGTTACCTCTGGGTACAGTCACCAGGCCTTCCTTCGGAGGTAACTCTGGCTACAGTCAGCAGGCCTTCCTTCCGAGGTACCTCTGGTTACAGTCACCAGGCTTTCCTTGGGAGTTACCCTGGGTACAGTCACCACCCCTTTCTTCCGAGTTATCTCTAGGTACAGTCACCAGGCCTTCCTTCCGACGTACCTCTGGGTACAGTCACCAGGCCTTCATTCCGAGGTACCTCTGAGTACAGTCACCCGGCCTTTCTGAAGGGGTACGTCTGGGTAGAGTCATCAGGCCTTCCTTCTGAGGTACTTCTCGGAACAGTCAGCAGGCCTTTCTTCCGAGGTACCTCTGGCTGCAGTCACCTGGCTTTCCTTGGGAGATACCCTGGGTACAGTCACCACGCCTCTTTCGGAGTTACCTCTAGGTACAGTCACCAGGCCTTCGTTCCGAGGTACCCCTGGGTACAGTCACCAGGCCTTCCTTCTCAGGTACGTCTGGGTACAGTCACGAGGTATTTCTTCTGAGGCACCTCTGAGGACAGTCACCAGGCCTTCCTTTCCAGGTACCTCTGGGTACAGTCAGCAGGGCTTCCTTCCGAGGTACCTCTGGGTAGTGTCATCAGGCATTTCTTCCCAGGTATCTCTGGGTACAGTCACCAGGCCTTCCTTCCGAGGTACATCTGGGTACAGTAACCAGGCATTCCTTCTAAGGTATCCCTGGGTAAAGTCCCCAGGCCTTCCTTCCGAGTTACCTCTGAATACAGTCACCAGGCCTTCCTTCCGAGGTACCTCTGGGTACAATCACCGGGCCTTCCTTTCCAGTTACCTCTGGGTACAGTCACCTGGCCTTCCTTCCGAGGTCCCTCTGGGTAGAGTCAGCAGGCCTTCCTTCCGAGGTACCTCTGAGTACAGTCATACGGCCTTTATTAAGGGATACGTTTGGGTAGAGTCATCAGGCTTTCCTTCTGAGGAACTTCTCGTTACAGTCACCAGGCCTTCCTCCCGAGGTAACTCTGGTTACAGTCACCAGGCTTTCCGTGGGAATTACCCTGGGTACACTCACGACGCCTTTCCTACGACTTACCTCTTGGTACAGTCACCAGGCCTTGCTTCTGAGGTACCTCTGGGTACAGTCACCAGGCATTCCTTCAGAATTAGCTCTGGGTAAAGTCACCAGGCCTTCCTTACGAGGTACCTCTGGGTACAGTCACCAGGCCTTCCTTCTCAGGTACCTATGGGTACAGTCACGAGGTATTTCTGCTGAGGTACCTCTGAGTACAGTCACCAGGACTTCCTTTCCAGGTACCTCTGGGTACAGTCAGCAGGGCTTCTTTCCGAGCTACCTCTGGGTAGTGTCATCAGGCATTTCTTCCCAGGTACCTCTGGGTACAGTCACCAGGCCTTCCTTCCGAGGTACCTCTGACTACAGTCACCAGGCCTTTCTTACGAGGTACGTCTGGTTACAGTCTCCAGGCCTTCCTTCCGAAGTACCTGTTGGTACTGTCATCAGGACTAGTTTCCGAGGTACCTCTGGGTACACTCACCAGGCCGTTTTGCGAGGTACCTCTGGTTACAGTCTCCAGTCGTTCCTTCTGAGGTACCTCTGGGTACAGTCACCAGGCGTTCCTTCAGAGGTACCTCTGGGTACAGTGAAAGGCCTTCCTTCTGAGGTACCTCTGGGTACAGTCACCCTGCCTTTTTTCTCAGTTCCCTCTGGGTACAGTCAGCAGGCCTTTCTTCCGAGGTCCCTCTGGGTACAGTCAACGGCCTTCCTTCTGAGGTACCTCTGGGTACAGCACCCGGGCTTATTTCTGAGGTCCCTCTGGGTACAGTCACCAGGCTTTTCTTCCGATCTACCTCTGGGTACAGTCACCAGACCTTCCCTCTGAGGTACCTTTGGATACAGTCACCAGCCCTTGTTTCCGAGGTAAGTCTGTGTACCCTCACCAGACCTTTCTTACGACGTACCTGCGGGTACAGTCACCAGGCTTTCCTTTTGAGTACGTACGGGTAGAGTCAACAGGCCTTCCTTCAGAGGTATCTCTGGGTACAGTCACACGGCCTTCTTTCTGAGGTCCCTCTGGGAACAGTCTCTAGGCCTTTCTTCTGAGGTACCTCTGGGTACAGTCACCAGGCCTTTCTCACGAAGTAACTCTGGGTACAGTCACCAGGCATTCCTTCAGAGTTAGCTCTGGGTACAGTGACCAGGCCTTCCTTCCGAGGTACCTCTGAGTACAGTCATCATGCCTTCCTTCTGAGGTACCACTGGGTACAGTCACGAGGTTTTTCTTCTGGGGTACCTCTGAGTGCAGTCACCAGGCCTTTCTTCGGAGGTACGTCTGGGTAGTCACCAGGCCTTCCTTCCAAGGTACCTCTGGGTAGAGTCACCAGACCTTCCTTCCGAGGTACCTCTGGGTACACACACCAGGCCTTTTTTCCGCTGTACCTCTGAGTACAGTCACCAGGCATTCCTTCTGAGGTACCTCTGGGTACAGTCACCAGGTCTTGCTTCTGAGATACCTCTGGGTACAGTCACCGGGCCTTCCTTCCGAGGTAACTTTGGGTACAGTCTCTGGACCTTCCTTCCGAGGTACCTCTGGGTAAAGTCACTATGCCCTCCCTCCGAGATACCTCTGGGTACAGTCACCAGTCCTTCCTTCGGAGGTACCTCTGGGTATAGTCACCAGGCCATCCTTCCGAGGTACCTCTGGGTACACTCACCAGGCCTTTTTTCCGCGGTACCTCTGAGTACAGTCACCAGGCATTCCTTCTCAGGTACCTCTGGGTACAGTCACCAGGCTTTCCTTACGAGTTACCTCTGGGTACAGTCACCAGGCCTTCCTTCTGAGATACACCTGGGTACAGTCACCAGGCCTTCCTTCTGCGGTACCTCCGAGTACTGTCACCAGGCCTTCCTTCCCAGGTACTTCTAAGTACCGTCACCAAGCATTTCTTTCGAGGTACCTCTGGGTACGGTCACCAGGCCTTCCTTCCGAGGCACTTCTGAGTTAAGCCACCAGACTTTCCTTCCGAAGTACCTCTGGATACAATCACCAGGCGCTCCTTCTGAGTTAGCTCTGGGTACAGTCACTAGGCCTTCCTTCCGAGGTACCACTGGGTACAGTCACCAGGCCTTTCTTCCGAGGTGCTTCTGTGTACAGTCACCAGGCATTCCTTCAGAATTAGCTCTGGGTACAGTGACCAGGCCTTCCTTCTGAGGTACCTCTGGGTACAGTCACCAGACCTTCCTTCCGAGGTACCTCTGACTACAGTCACCAGGCCTTTCTTCCGAGGTACGTCTAGGTACAGTCTCCAGGCCTTCCTTCCGAAGTACCTGTGGGTACAGTCATCAGGACTAGTTTCCGAGGTACCTCTGGGTACACTCACCAGGCCGTTCTTACGAGGTACCTCTGGTTACAGTCTCCAGTCGTTCCTTCTGAGGTACCTATGGGTACAATCACCAGGCGTTCCTTCAGGGTTACCTCTGGGTACAGTCAAAGGCCTTCCTTCTGAGGTCCCTCTGGGTACAGTCACTCTGCCTTCTTTCTCAGTTCCCTCTGGGTACAGTCAGCAGGCCTTTCTTCCGAGGTCCCTCTGGGTACAGTCAACGGCCTTCCTTCTGAGGTACCTCTGGGTACAGCACCCGGGCTTATTTCTGAGGTCCCTCTGGGTACAGTCACCAGGCCTTCCTTCCGAGGTACCTCTAGGTACAATCACCAGGCCTTCCTTCTGAGGTACCTCTGGGTACAGTCACGAGGTCTTTCTTCTGAGTTAGCTCTGGGTACAGTCACCAGGCCTTTCTTCCGAGGTACTTCTGTGTACAGTCACCAGGCCTTCCTTTCGGAGGTATCTCTAGGAACAATCACCAGGCCTTCCTTCTGAGGTACCTCTGGGTACAGTCACCAGGGATTCCTCCCGAGGTACCTCTGTTTAGAGTCACCAGGCATTTCTTCCGAGTTACCTCTGGGTACAGTCACCAGGCCTTCCTTCGGAGGTAACTCTGGCTACAGTCAGCAGGCCTTCCTTCCGAGGTACCTCTGGTTACAGTCACCAGGCTTTCCTTGGGAGTTACCCTGGGTACAGTCACCACCCCTTTCTTCCGAGTTATCTCTAGGTACAGTCACCAGGCCTTCCTTCCGACGTACCTCTGGGTACAGTCACCAGGCCTTTCTTCCGAGGTACCTCTGAGTACAGTCACCCGGCCTTTCTGAAGGGGTACGTCTGGGTAGAGTCACCAGGCCTTCATTCTGAGGTACTTCTCGGAACAGTCAGCAGGCCTTTCTTCCGAGGTACCTCTGGCTGCAGTCACCTGGCTTTCCTTGGGAGATACCCTGGGTACAGTCACCACGCCTCTTTCGGAGTTACCTCTAGGTACAGTCACCAGGCCTTCGTTCCGAGGTACCCCTGGGTACAGTCACCAGGCCTTCCTTCTCAGGTACGTCTGGGTACAGTCACGAGGTATTTCTTCTGAGGTACCTCTGAGGACAGTCACCAGGCCTTCCTTTCCAGGTACCTCTGGGTACAGTCAGCAGGGCTTCCTTCCGAGGTACCTCTGGGTAGTGTCATCAGGCATTTCTTCCCAGGTATCTCTGGGTACAGTCACCAGGCCTTCCTTCCGAGGTACATCTGGGTACAGTAACCAGGCATTCCTTCTAAGGTATCCCTGGGTAAAGTCCCCAGGCCTTCCTTTCGAGGTACCTCTGAATACAGTCACCAGGACTTTCTTCCGAAGTGCGTCTGGGTACAGTCACCAGGCCTTCCTTCCGAAGTACCTGTTGGTACTGTCATCAGGACTAGTTTCCGAGGTACCTCTGGGTACAATCACCGGGCCTTCCTTTCCAGGTACCTCTGGGTACAGTCACCTGGCCTTCCTTCCGAGGTCCCTCTGGGTAGAGTCAGCAGGCCTTCCTTCCGAGGTACCTCTGAGTACAGTCATACGGCCTTTATTAAGGGGTACGTTTGGGTAGAGTCATCAGGCTTTCCTTCTGAGGAACTTCTCGTTACAGTCACCAGGCCTTCCTCCCGAGGTAACTCTGGTTACAGTCACCAGGCTTTCCGTGGGAATTACCCTGGGTACACTCACCACGCCTTTCCTACGACTTACCTCTTGGTACAGTCACCAGGCCTTGCTTCTGAGGTACCTCTGGGTACAGTCACCAGGCCTTTCTTACGAGGTACCTCTGGGTACAGTCACCAGGCATTCCTTCAGAATTAGCTCTGGGTACAGTCACCAGGCCTTCCTTCCGAGGTACCTCTGAGTACAGTCACCAGGACTTCCTTTCCAGGTACCTCTGGGTACAGTCAGCAAGGCTTCTTTCCGAGGTACCTCTGGGTAGTGTCATCAGGCATTTCTTCCCAGGTACCTCTGGGTACAATCACCAGGCCTGCCTTCCGAGGTACCTCTGACTACAGTCACCAGGCCTTTCTTCCGAGGTACGTCTGGGTACAGTCTCCAGGCCTTCCTTCCGAAGTACCTGTTGGTACTGTCATCAGGACTAGTTTCCGAGGTACCTCTGGGTACACTCACCAGGCCGTTTTGCGAGGTACCTCTGGTTACAGTCTCCAGTCGTTCCTTCTGAGGTACCTCTGGGTACAGTCACCAGGCGTTCCTTCAGAGGTACCTCTGGGTACAGTGAAAGGCCTTCCTTCTGAGGTACCTCTGGGTACAGTCACCCTGCCTTTTTTCTCAGTTCCCTCTGGGTACAGTCAGCAGGCCTTTCTTCCGAGGTCCCTCTGGGTACAGTCAACGGCCTTCCTTCTGAGGTACCTCTGGGTACAGCACCCGGGCTTATTTCTGAGGTCCCTCTGGGTACAGTCACCAGGCCTTTCTTAGGAGGTACCTCTGGGTACAGTCACCGCCCTTCCTTCTGAGGTACCTCTGGGTACAGTCACCCGGGATTATTTCTGAGGTCCCTCTAGGTACAGTCACCAGGCTTTTCTTCCGATCTACCTCTGGGTACAGTCACCAGACCTTCCCTCTGAGGTACCTTTGGATACAGTCACCAGCCCTTGTTTCCGAGGTAAGTCTGTGTACCCTCACCAGACCTTTCTTACGACGTACCTGCGGGTACAGTCACCAGGCTTTCCTTCTGAGTACGTACGGGTAGAGTCAACAGGCCTTCCTTCAGAGGTATCTCTGGGTACAGTCACACGGCCTTCTTTCTGAGGTCCCTCTGGGAACAGTCTCTACGCCTTTCTTCTGAGGTACCTCTGGGTACAGTCACCAAGCCTTTCTCACGAAGTAACTCTGGGTGCAGTCACCAGGCATTCCTTCAGAGTTAGCTCTGGGTACAGTGACCAGGCCTTCCTTCCGAGGTACCTCTGAGTACAGTCATCATGCCTTCCTTCTGAGGTACCACTGGGTACAGTCACGAGGTTTTTCTTCTGGGGTACCTCTGAGTACAGTCACCAGGCCTTTCTTCGGAGGTACGTCTGGGTAGTCACCAGGCCTTCCTTCCAAGGTACCTCTGGGTAGAGTCACCAGACCTTCCTTCCGAGGTACCTCTGGGTACACTCACCAGGCCTTTTTTCCACGGTACCTCTGAGTACAGTCACCAGGCATTCCTTCTGAGGTACTTCTGGGTACAGTCACCAGGTCTTGCTTCTGAGATACCTCTGGGTACAGTCACCAGACCTTCCCTCTGAGGTACCTTTGGATACAGTCACCAGCCCTTGTTTCCGAGGTAAGTCTGTGTACCCTCACCAGACCTTTCTTACGACGTACCTGCGGGTACAGTCACCAGGCTTTCCTTCTGAGTACGTACGGGTAGAGTCAACAGGCCTTCCTTCAGAGGTATCTCTGGGTACAGTCACACGGCCTTCTTTCTGAGGTCCCTCTGGGAACAGTCTCTACGCCTTTCTTCTGAGGTACCTCTGGGTACAGTCACCAGGCATTCCTTCAGAGTTAGCTCTGGGTACCGTGACCAGGCCTTCCTTCCGAGGTACCTCTGGGTACAGTCATCATGCCTTCCTTCTGAGGTACCACTGGGTACAGTCACGAAGTTTTTCTTCTGGGGTACCTCTGAGTACAGTCACCAGGCCTTTCTTCGGAGGTACGTCTGGGTAGTCATCAGGCCTTCCTTCCAAGGTACCTCTGGGTACACTCACCAGGCCTTTTTTCCGCGGTACCTCTGAGTACAGTCACCAGGCATTCCTTCTGAGGTACCTCTGGGTACAGTCACCAGGTCTTGCTTCTGAGATACCTCTGGGTACAGTCACCGGGCCTTCCTTCCGAGGTACCTTTGGGTACAGTCTCTGGACCTTCCTTCCGAGGTACCTCTGGGTAAAGTCACGAGGTCTTTCTTCTGAGTTAGCTCTGGGTACAGTCACCAGGCCTTTCTTCCGAGGTACTTCTGTGTACAGTCACCAGGCCTTCCTTTCGGAGGTATCTCTAGGAACAATCACCAGGCCTTCCTTCTGAGGTACCTCTGGGTACAGTCACCAGGGATTCCTCCCGAGGTACCTCTGTTTAGAGTCACCAGGCATTTCTTCCGAGTTACCTCTGGGTACAGTCACCAGGCCTTCCTTCGGAGGTAACTCTGGCTACAGTCAGCAGGCCTTCCTTCCGAGGTACCTCTGGTTACAGTCACCAGGCTTTCCTTGGGAGTTACCCTGGGTACAGTCACCACCCCTTTCTTCCGAGTTATCTCTAGGTACAGTCACCAGGCCTTCCTTCCGACGTACCTCTGGGTACAGTCACCAGGCCTTTCTTCCGAGGTACCTTTGAGTACAGTCACCCGGCCTTTCTGAAGGGGTACGTCTGGGTAGAGTCATCAGGCCTTCCTTCTGAGGTACTTCTCGGAACAGTCAGCAGGCCTTTCTTCCGAGGTACCTCTGGCTGCAGTCACCTGGCTTTCCTTGGGAGATACCCTGGGTACAGTCACCACGCCTCTTTCGGAGTTACCTCTAGGTACAGTCACCAGGCCTTCGTTCCGAGGTACCCCTGGGTACAGTCACCAGGCCTTCCTTCTCAGGTACGTCTGGGTACAGTCACGAGGTATTTCTTCTGAGGTACCTCTGAGGACAGTCACCAGGCCTTCCTTTCCGGGTAACTCTGGGTACAGTCAGCAGGGCTTCCTTCCGAGGTACCTCTGGGTAGTGTCATCAGGCATTTCTTCCCAGGTATCTCTGGGTACAGTCACCAGGCCTTCCTTCCGAGGTACATCTGGGTACAGTAACCAGGCATTCCTTCTAAGGTATCCCTGGGTAAAGTCCCCAGGCCTTCCTTTCGAGGTACCTCTGAATACAGTCACCAGGACTTTCTTCCGAAGTGCGTCTGGGTACAGTCACCAGGCCTTCCTTCCGAGGTACCTCTGGGTACAATGACCGGGCCTTCCTTTCCAGGTACCTCTGGGTACAGTCACCTGGCCTTCCTTCCGAGGTCCCTCTGGGTAGAGTCAGCAGGCCTTCCTTCCGAGGTACCTCTGAGTACAGTCATCCGGCCTTTATTAAGGGGTACGTTTGGGTAGAGTCATCAGGCTTTCCTTCTGAGGAACTTCTCGTTACAGTCACCAGGCCTTCCTCCCGAGGTAACTCTGGTTACAGTCACCAGGCTTTCCGTGGGAATTACCCTGGGTACACTCACCACGCCTTTCCTACGACTTACCTCTTGGTACAGTCACCAGGCCTTGCTTCTGAGATATCTCTGGGTACAGTCACCAGGCCTTTCTTACGAGGTACCTCTGGGTACAGTCACCAGGCATTCCTTCAGAATTAGCTCGGGGTACAGTCACCAGGCCTTCCTTCCGAGGTTCCTCTGAGTACAGTCACCAGGACTTCCTTTCCAGGTACCTCTGGGTACAGTCAGCAAGGCTTCTTTCCGAGGTACCTCTGGGTAGTGTCATCAGGCATTTCTTCCCAGGTACCTCTGGGTACAGTCACCAGGCCTTCCTTCCGAGGTACCTCTGACTACAGTCACCAGGCCTTTCTTCCGAGGTACGTCTGGGTACAGTCTCCAGGCCTTCCTTCCGAAGTACCTGTTGGTACTGTCATCAGGACTAGTTTCCGAGGTACCTCTGGGTACACTCACCAGGCCGTTTTGCGAGGTACCTCTGGTTACAGTCTCCAGTCGTTCCTTCTGAGGTACCTATGGGTACAGTCACGAGGCGTTCCTTCAGAGGTACCTCTGGGTACAGTGAAAGGCCTTCCTTCTGAGGTACCTCTGGGTACAGTCACCCTGCCTTTTTTCTCAGTTCCCTCTGGGTACAGTCAGCAGGCCTTTCTTCCGAGGTCCCTCTGGGTACAGTCAACGGCCTTCCTTCTGAGGTACCTCTGGGTACAGCACCCGGGCTTATTTCTGAGGTCCCTCTGGGTACAGTCACCAGGCCTTTCTTAGGAGGTACCTCTGGGTACAGTCACCGCCCTTCCTTCTGAGGTACCTCTGGGTACAGTCACCCGGGATTATTTCTGAGGTCCCTCTAGGTACAGTCACCAGGCTTTTCTTCCGATCTACCTCTGGGTACAGTCACCAGACCTTCCCTCTGAGGTACCTTTGGATACAGTCACCAGCCCTTGTTTCCGAGGTAAGTCTGTGTACCCTCACCAGGCCTTTCTTATGAGGTACCTGCGGGTACAGTCACCAGGCTTTCCTTCTGAGGTACCTATGGGTAGAGTCAACAGGCCTTCCTTCAGAGTTAGCTCTGGGTACAGTCACACGGCCTTCTTTCTGAGGTCCCTCTGGGAACAGTCTCTAGGCCTTTCTTCTGAGGTACCTCTGGGTACAGTCACCAGGCCTTTCTCACGAGGTACCTCTGGGTACAGTCACCAGGCATTCCTTCAGAGTTAGCTCGGGTACCGTGACCAGGCCTTCCTTCCGAGGTACCTCTGGGTACAGTCATCATGCCTTCCTTCTGAGGTACCACTGGGTACAGTCACGAGGTTTTTCTTCTGGGGTACCTCTGAGTACAGTCACCGGGCCTTTCTTCGGAGGTACGTCTGGGTAGTCACCAGGCCTTCCTTCCAAGGTACCTCTGGGTAGAGTCACCAGGCCTTCCTTCCGTGGTGCCTCTGTGTACAGTCACGGGGCCTTTCTTCCGAGGTACCTTTGGGTACAGTCTCTGGACCTTCCTTCTGAGGTACCTCTGGGTAAAGTCAATATGCCCTCCCTCCGAGATACCTCTGGGTACAGTCTCCAGTCTTTCCTTCGGAGGTACCTCTGGGTATAGTCACCAGGCCATCCTTCCGAGGTACCTCTGGGTACACTCACCAGGCCTTTTTTCCGCGGTACCTCTGCGTACAGTCACCAGGCATTCCTTCTCAGGTACCTCTGGGTACAGTCACCAGGCCTTCCTTCTGAGATACCCCTGGGTACAGTCAGCAGGACTTCCTTCTGCGGTACCTCCGAGTACTGTCACCAGGCCTTCCTTCCCAGGTACTTCTAAGTACCGTCACCAAGCGTTTCTTTCGAGGTACCTCTGGGTACGGTCACCAGGCCTTCCTTCCGAGGCACTTCTGAGTTAAGCCACTAGGCTTTCCTTCCGAAGTACCTCTGGGTACAATCACCAGGCGCTCCTTCTGAGTTAGCTCTGGGTACAGTCACTAGGCCTTCCTTCCGAGGTACCTCTGACTACAGTCACCAGGCCTTTCTTCCGAGGTACGTCTGGGTACAGTCTCCAGGCCTTCCTTCCGAAGTACCTGTGGGTACAGTCATCAGTACTAGTTTCCGAGGTACCTCTGGGTACACTCACCAGGCCGTTCTTACGAGGTACCTCTGGTTACAGTCTCCAGTCGTTCCTTCTGAGGTACCTATGGGTACAATCACCAGGCGTTCCTTCAGGGGTGCCTCTGGGTACAGTCAAAGGCCTTCCTTCTGAGGTCCCTCTGGGTACAGTCACTCTGCCTTCTTTCTCAGTTCCCTCTGGGTACAGTCACCAGGCCTTTCTTCCGAGGTCCCTCTGGGTACAGTCAACGGCCTTCCTTCTGAGGTACCTCTGGGTACAGCACCCGGGCTTATTTCTGAGGTCCCTCTGGGTACAGTCACCAGGCCTTCCTTCCGAGGTACCTCTAGGTACAATCACCAGGCCTTCCTTCTGAGGTACCTCTGGGTACAGTCACGAGGTCTTTCTTCTGAGTTAGCTCTGGGTACAGTCACCAGGCCTTTCTTCCGAGGTACTTCTGTGTACAGTCACCAGGCCTTCCTTTCGGAGGTATCTCTAGGAACAATCACCAGGCCTTCCTTCTGAGGTACCTCTGGGTACAGTCACCAGGGATTCCTCCCGAGGTACCTCTGTTTAGAGTCACCAGGCATTTCTTCCGAGTTACCTCTGGGTACAGTCACCAGGCCTTCCTTCGGAGGTAACTCTGGCTACAGTCAGCAGGCCTTCCTTCCGAGGTACCTCTGGTTACAGTCACCAGGCTTTCCTGGGAGTTACCCTGGGTACAGTCACCACTCCTTTCTTCCGAGTTATCTCTAGGTACAGTCACCAGGCCTTCCTTCCGACGTACCTCTGGGTACAGTCACCAGGCCTTCCTTCCGAGGTACCTCTGAGTACAGTCACCCGGCCTTTCTGAAGGGGTACGTCTGGGTAGAGTCATCAGGCCTTCCTTCTGAGGTACTTCTCGGAACAGTCACCAGGCCTTTCTTCCGAGGTACCTCTGGCTGCAGTCACCTGGCTTTCCTTGGGAGATACCCTGGGTACAGTCACCACGCCTCTTTCGGAGTTACCTCTAGGTACAGTCACCAGGCCTTCGTTCCGAGGTACCCCTGGGTACAGTCACCAGGCCTTCCTTCTCAGGTACGTCTGGGTACAGTCACGAGGTATTTCTTCTGAGGTACCTCTGAGGACAGTCACCAGGCCTTCCTTTCCAGGTACCTCTGGGTACAGTCAGCAGGGCTTCCTTCCGAGGTACCTCTGGGTAGTGTCATCAGGCATTTCTTCCCAGGTATCTCTGGGTGCAGTCACCAGGCCTTCCTTCCGAGGTACATCAGGGTACAGTAACCAGGCATTCCTTCTAAGGTATACCTGGGTAAAGTCCCCAGGCCTTCCTTTCGAGGTACCTCTGAATACAGTCACCAGGACTTTCTTCCGAAGTGCGTCTGGGTACAGTCACCAGGCCTTCCTTCCGAGGTACCTCTGGGTACAATGACCGGGCCTTCCTTTCCAGGTACCTCTGGGTACAGTCACCTGGCCTTCCTTCCGAGGTCCCTCTGGGTAGAGTCAGCAGGCCTTCCTTCCGAGGTACCTCTGAGTACAGTCATCCGGCCTTTATTAAGGGGTACGTTTGGGTAGAGTCATCAGGCTTTCCTTCTGAGGAACTTCTCGTTACAGTCACCAGGCCTTCCTCCCGAGGTAACTCTGGTTACAGTCACCAGGCTTTCCGTGGGAATTACCCTGGGTACACTCACCACGCCTTTCCTACGAGTTACCTCTTGGTACAGTCACCAGGCCTTGCTTCTGAGGTACCTCTGGGTACAGTCACCAGGCCTTTCTTACGAGGTACCTCTGGGTACAGTCACCAGGCATTCCTTCAGAATTAGCTCTGGGTACAGTGACCAGGCCTTCCTTCCGAGGTACCTCTGGGTACAGTCACCAGACCTTCCTTCTCAGGTACCTCTGGGTATAGTCACGAGGTATTTCTTCTGAGGTACCTCTGAGTACAGTCACCAGGACTTTCTTTCCAGGTACCTCTGGGTACAGTCAGCAGGGCTTCTTTCCGAGGTACCTCTGGGTAGTGTCATCAGGCATTTCTTCCCAGGTACCTCTGGGTACAGTCACCAGGCCTTCCTTCCGAGGTACCTCTGACTACAGTCACCAGGCCTTTCTTCCGAGGTACGTCTGGGTAGAGTCTCCAGGCCTTCCTTCCGATGTACCTGTTGGTACTGTCATCAGGACTAGTTTCCGAGGTACCTCTGGGTACACTCACCAGGCCGTTTTGCGAGGTACCTCTGGTTACAGTCTCCAGTCGTTCCTTCTGAGGTACCTCTGGGTACAGTCACCAGGCGTTCCTTCAGAGGTACCTCTGGGTACAGTGAAAGGCCTTCCTTCTGAGGTACCTCTGGGTACAGTCACCCTGCCTTTTTTCTCAGTTCCCTCTGGGTACAGTCAGCAGGCCTTTCTTCCGAGGTCCCTCTGGGTACAGTCAACGGCCTTCCTTCTGAGGTACCTCTGGGTACAGCACCCGGGCTTATTTCTGAGGTCCCTCTGGGTACAGTCACCAGGCCTTTCTTAGGAGGTACCTCTGGGTACAGTCACCGCCCTTCCTTCTGAGGTACCTCTGGGTACAGTCACCCGGGATTATTTCTGAGGTCCCTCTAGGTACAGTCACCAGGCTTTTCTTCCGATCTACCTCTGGGTACAGTCACCAGACCTTCCCTCTGAGGTACCTTTGGATACAGTCACCAGCCCTTGTTTCCGAGGTAAGTCTGTGTACCCTCACCAGACCTTTCTTACGACGTACCTGCGGGTACAGTCACCAGGCTTTCCTTCTGAGTACGTACGGGTAGAGTCAACAGGCCTTCCTTCAGAGGTATCTCTGGGTACAGTCACACGGCCTTCTTTCTGAGGTCCCTCTGGGAACAGTCTCTAGGCCTTTCTTCTGAGGTACCTCTGGGTACAGTCACCAGGCCTTTCTCACGAAGTAACTCTGGGTACAGTCACCAGGCATTCCTTCAGAGTTAGCTCTGGGTACAGTGACCAGGCCTTCCTTCCGAGGTACCTCTGAGTACAGTCATCATGCCTTCCTTCTGAGGTACCACTGGGTACAGTCACGAGGTTTTTCTTCTGGGGTACCTCTGAGTACAGTCACCAGGCCTTTCTTCGGAGGTACGTCTGGGTAGTCACCAGGCCTTCCTTCCAAGGTACCTCTGGGTAGAGTCACCAGACCTTCCTTCCGAGGTACCTCTGGGTACACTCACCAGGCCTTTTTTCCACGGTACCTCTGAGTACAGTCACCAGGCATTCCTTCTGAGGTACCTCTGGGTACAGTCACCAGGTCTTGCTTCTGAGATACCTCTGGGTACAGTCACCGGGCGTTTCTTCCGAGGTACCTTTGGGTACAGTCTCTGGACCTTCCTTCCGAGGTACCTCTGGGTAAAGTCACTATGCCCTCCCTCCGAGATACCTCTGGGTACAGTCACCAGTCCTTCCTTCGGAGGTACCTCTGGGTATAGTCACCAGGCCATCCTTCCGAGGTACCTCTGGGTACACTCACCAGGCCTTTTTTCCGCGGTACCTCTGAGTACAGTCACCAGGCATTCCTTCTCAGTTACCTCTGGGTACAGTCACCAGGCCTTCCTTACGAGTTACCTCTGGGTACAGTCACCAGGCCTTCCTTCTGAGATACCCCTGGATACAGTCACCAGGCCTTCCTTCTGCGGTACCTCCGAGTACTGTCACCAGTCCTTCCTTCCCAGGTACTTCTAAGTACCGTCACCAAGCATTTCTTTCGAGGTACCTCTGGTTACGGTCACCAGGCCTTCCTTCCGAGGCACTTCTGAGTTAAGCCACCAGGCTTTCCTTCCCAAGTACCTCTGGGTACAATCACCAGGCGCTCCTTCTGAGTTAGCTCTGGGTACAGTCACTAGGCCTTGCTTCCGAGGTACCACTGGGTACAGTCACCAGGCCTTTCTTCCGAGGTGCTTCTGTGTACAGTCGCCAGGCCTTCCTTCCCAGGTACCCCTGGGTACAGTCACCAGGCCTTCCTTCCGAGGTACCTCTGACTACAGTCACCAGGCCTTTCTTCCGAGGTACGTCTGGGTACAGTCTCCAGGCCTTCCTTCCGAAGTACCTGTGGGTACAGTCATCAGGACTAGTTTCCGAGGTACCTCTGGATACACTCACCAGGCCGTTCTTAAGAGGTACCTCTGGTTACAGTCTCCAGTCGTTCCTTCTGAGGTACCTATGGGTACAATCACCAGGCGTTCCTTCAGGGGTACCTCTGGGTACAGTCAAAGGCCTTCCTTCTGAGGTCCCTCTGGGTACAGTCACTCTGCCTTCTTTCTCAGTTCCCTCTGGGTACAGTCAGCAGGCCTTTCTTCCGAGGTCCCTCTGGGTACAGTCAACGGCCTTCCTTCTGAGGTACCTCTGGGTACAGCACCCGGGCTTATTTCTGAGGTCCCTCTGGGTACAGTCACCAGGCCTTCCTTCCGAGGTACCTCTAGGTACAATCACCAGGCCTTCCTTCTGAGGTACCTCTGGGTACAGTCACGAGGTCTTTCTTCTGAGTTAGCTCTGGGTACAGTCACCAGGCCTTTCTTCCGAGGTACTTCTGTGTACAGTCACCAGGCCTTCCTTTCGGAGGTATCTCTAGGAACAATCACCAGGCCTTCCTTCTGAGGTACCTCTGGGTACAGTCACCAGGGATTCCTCCCGAGGTACCTCTGTTTAGAGTCACCAGGCATTTCTTCCGAGTTACCTCTGGGTACAGTCACCAGGCCTTCCTTCGGAGGTAACTCTGGCTACAGTAGGCAGGCCTTCCTTCCGAGGTACCTCTGGTTACAGTCACCAGGCTTTCCTGGGAGTTACCCTGGGTACAGTCACCACTCCTTTCTTCCGAGTTATCTCTAGGTACAGTCACCAGGCCTTCCTTCCGACGTACCTCTGGGTACAGTCACCAGGCCTTCCTTCCGAGGTACCTCTGAGTACAGTCACCCGGCCTTTCTGAAGGGGTACGTCTGGGTAGAGTCATCAGGCCTTCCTTCTGAGGTACTTCTCGGAACAGTCACCAGGCCTTTCTTCCGAGGTACCTCTGGCTGCAGTCACCTGGCTTTCCTTGGGAGATACCCTGGGTACAGTCACCACGCCTCTTTCGGAGTTACCTCTAGGTACAGTCACCAGGCCTTCGTTCCGAGGTACCCCTGGGTACAGTCACCAGGCCTTCCTTCTCAGGTACGTCTGGGTACAGTCACGAGGTATTTCTTCTGAGGTACCTCTGAGGACAGTCACCAGGCCTTCCTTTCCAGGTACCTCTGGGTACAGTCAGCAGGGCTTCCTTCCGAGGTACCTCTGGGTAGTGTCATCAGGCATTTCTTCCCAGGTATCTCTGGGTGCAGTCACCAGGCCTTCCTTCCGAGGTACATCAGGGTACAGTAACCAGACATTCCTTCTAAGGTATACCTGGGTAAAGTCCCCAGGCCTTCCTTTCGAGGTACCTCTGAATACAGTCACCAGGACTTTCTTCCGAAGTGCGTCTGGGTACAGTCACCAGGCCTTCCTTCCGAGGTACCTCTGGGTACAATCACCGGGCCTTCCTTTCCAGGTACCTCTGGGTACAGTCACCTGGCCTTCCTTCCGAGGTCCCTCTGGGTAGAGTCAGCAGGCCTTCCTTCCGAGGTACCTCTGAGTACAGTCATCCGGCCTTTATTAAGGGGTACGTTTGGGTAGAGTCATCAGGCTTTCCTTCTGAGGAACTTCTCGTTACAGTCACCAGGCCTTCCTCCCGAGGTAACTCTGGTTACAGTCACCAGGCTTTCCGTGGGAATTACCCTGGGTACACTCACCACGCCTTTCCTACGAGTTACCTCTTGGTACAGTCACCAGGCCTTGCTTCTGAGGTACCTCTGGGTACAGTCACCAGGCCTTTCTTACGAGGTACCTCTGGGTACAGTCACCAGGCATTCCTTCAGAATTAGCTCTGGGTACAGTGACCAGGCCTTCCTTCCGAGGTACCTCTGGGTACAGTCACCAGACCTTCCTTCTCAGGTACCTCTGGGTATAGTCACGAGGTATTTCTTCTGAGGTACCTCTGAGTACAGTCACCAGGACTTTCTTTCCAGGTACCTCTGGGTACAGTCAGCAGGGCTTCTTTCCGAGGTACCTCTGGGTAGTGTCATCAGGCATTTCTTCCCAGGTACCTCTGGGTACAGTCACCAGGCCTTCCTTCCGAGGTACCTCTGACTACAGTCACCAGGCCTTTCTTCCGAGGTACGTCTGGGTAGAGTCTCCAGGCCTTCCTTCCGATGTACCTGTTGGTACTGTCATCAGGACTAGTTTCCGAGGTACCTCTGGGTACACTCACCAGGCCGTTTTGCGAGGTACCTCTGGTTACAGTCTCCAATCGTTCCTTCTGAGGTACCTCTGGGTACAGTCACCAGGCGTTCCTTCAGAGGTACCTCTGGGTACAGTGAAAGGCCTTCCTTCTGAGGTACCTCTGGGTACAGTCACCCTGCCTTTTTTCTCAGTTCCCTCTGGGTACAGTCAGCAGGCCTTTCTTCCGAGGTCCCTCTGGGTACAGTCAACGGCCTTCCTTCTGAGGTACCTCTGGGTACAGCACCCGGGCTTATTTCTGAGGTCCCTCTGGGTACAGTCACCAGGCCTTTCTTAGGAGGTACCTCTGGGTACAGTCACCGCCCTTCCTTCTGAGGTACCTCTGGGTACAGTCACCCGGGATTATTTCTGAGGTCCCTCTAGGTACAGTCACCAGGCTTTTCTTCCGATCTACCTCTGGGTACAGTCACCAGACCTTCCCTCTGAGGTACCTTTGGATACAGTCACCAGCCCTTGTTTCCGAGGTAAGTCTGTGTACCCTCACCAGACCTTTCTTACGACGTACCTGCGGGTACAGTCACCAGGCTTTCCTTCTGAGTACGTACGGGTAGAGTCAACAGGCCTTCCTTCAGAGGTATCTCTGGGTACAGTCACACGGCCTTCTTTCTGAGGTCCCTCTGGGAACAGTCTCTAGGCCTTTCTTCTGAGGTACCTCTGGGTACAGTCACCAGGCCTTTCTCACGAAGTAACTCTGGGTACAGTCACCAGGCATTCCTTCAGAGTTAGCTCTGGGTACAGTGACCAGGCCTTCCTTCCGAGGTACCTCTGAGTACAGTCATCATGCCTTCCTTCTGAGGTACCACTGGGTACAGTCACGAGGTTTTTCTTCTGGGGTACCTCTGAGTACAGTCACCAGGCCTTTCTTCGGAGGTACGTCTGGGTAGTC
The DNA here is from genome assembly GCF_030014295.1 of Loxodonta africana. Lineage (NCBI taxonomy): Eukaryota > Metazoa > Chordata > Mammalia > Proboscidea > Elephantidae > Loxodonta > Loxodonta africana. Next base: position 533,325 of record NW_026974903.1, on the reverse strand, counting down.
ACCAGGCCTTCCTTCCAAGGTACCTCTGGGTAGAGTCACCAGACCTTCCTTCCGAGGTACCTCTGGGTACACTCACCAGGCCTTTTTTCCACGGTACCTCTGAGTACAGTCACCAGGCATTCCTTCTGAGGTACCTCTGGGTACAGTCACCAGGTCTTGCTTCTGAGATACCTCTGGGTACAGTCACCGGGCGTTTCTTCCGAGGTACCTTTGGGTACAGTCTCTGGACCTTCCTTCCGAGGTACCTCTGGGTAAAGTCACTATGCCCTCCCTCCGAGATACCTCTGGGTACAGTCACCAGTCCTTCCTTCGGAGGTACCTCTGGGTATAGTCACCAGGCCATCCTTCCGAGGTACCTCTGGGTACACTCACCAGGCCTTTTTTCCGCGGTACCTCTGAGTACAGTCACCAGGCATTCCTTCTCAGTTACCTCTGGGTACAGTCACCAGGCCTTCCTTACGAGTTACCTCTGGGTACAGTCACCAGGCCTTCCTTCTGAGATACCCCTGGATACAGTCACCAGGCCTTCCTTCTGCGGTACCTCCGAGTACTGTCACCAGTCCTTCCTTCCCAGGTACTTCTAAGTACCGTCACCAAGCATTTCTTTCGAGGTACCTCTGGTTACGGTCACCAGGCCTTCCTTCCGAGGCACTTCTGAGTTAAGCCACCAGGCTTTCCTTCCCAAGTACCTCTGGGTACAATCACCAGGCGCTCCTTCTGAGTTAGCTCTGGGTACAGTCACTAGGCCTTGCTTCCGAGGTACCACTGGGTACAGTCACCAGGCCTTTCTTCCGAGGTGCTTCTGTGTACAGTCGCCAGGCCTTCCTTCCCAGGTACCCCTGGGTACAGTCACCAGGCCTTCCTTCCGAGGTACCTCTGACTACAGTCACCAGGCCTTTCTTCCGAGGTACGTCTGGGTACAGTCTCCAGGCCTTCCTTCCGAAGTACCTGTGGGTACAGTCATCAGGACTAGTTTCCGAGGTACCTCTGGATACACTCACCAGGCCGTTCTTAAGAGGTACCTCTGGTTACAGTCTCCAGTCGTTCCTTCTGAGGTACCTATGGGTACAATCACCAGGCGTTCCTTCAGGGGTACCTCTGGGTACAGTCAAAGGCCTTCCTTCTGAGGTCCCTCTGGGTACAGTCACTCTGCCTTCTTTCTCAGTTCCCTCTGGGTACAGTCACCAGGCCTTTCTTCCGAGGTCCCTCTGGGTACAGTCAACGGCCTTCCTTCTGAGGTACCTCTGGGTACAGCACCCGGGCTTATTTCTGAGGTCCCTCTGTGTACAGTCACCAGGCCTTCCTTCCGAGGTACCTCTAGGTACAATCACCAGGCCTTCCTTCTGAGGTACCTCTGGGTACAGTCACGAGGTCTTTCTTCTGAGTTAGCTCTGGGTACAGTCACCAGGCCTTTCTTCCGAGGTACTTCTGTGTACAGTCACCAGGCCTTCCTTTCGGAGGTATCTCTAGGAACAATCACCAGGCCTTCCTTCTGAGGTACCTCTGGGTACAGTCACCAGGGATTCCTCCCGAGGTACCTCTGTTTAGAGTCACCAGGCATTTCTTCCGAGTTACCTCTGGGTACAGTCACCAGGCCTTCCTTCGGAGGTAACTCTGACTACAGTCACCAGGCCTTTCTTCCGAGGTACGTCTGGGTACAGTCTCCAGGCCTTCCTTCCGAAGTACCTGTGGGTACAGTCATCAGGACTAGTTTCCGAGGTACCTCTGGGTACACTCACCAGGCCGTTCTTACGAGGTACCTCTGGTTACAGTCTCCAGTCGTTCCTTCTGAGGTACCTATGGGTACAATCACCAGGCGTTCCTTCAGGGGTGCCTCTGGGTACAGTCAAAGGCCTTCCTTCTGAGGTACCTCTGGGTACAGTCACCCTGCCTTTTTTCTCAGTTCCCTCTGGGTACAGTCAGCCGGCCTTTCTTCCGAGGTCCCTCTGGGTACAGTCAACGGCCTTCCTTCTGAGGTACCTCTGGGTACAGCACCCGGGCTTATTTCTGAGGTCCCTCTGGGTACAGTCACCAGGCCTTTCTTAGGAGGTACCTCTGGGTACAGTCACCGCCCTTCCTTCTGAGGTACCTCTGGGTACAGTCACCCGGGATTATTTCTGAGGTCCCTCTAGGTACAGTCACCAGGCTTTTCTTCCGATCTACCTCTGGGTACAGTCACCAGACCTTCCCTCTGAGGTACCTTTGGATACAGTCACCAGCCCTTGTTTCCGAGGTAAATCTGTGTACCCTCACCAGACCTTTCTTACGACGTACCTGCGGGTACAGTCACCAGGCTTTCCTTCTGAGTACGTACGGGTAGAGTCAACAGGCCTTCCTTCAGAGGTATCTCTGGGTACAGTTACACGGCCTTCTTTCTGAGGTCCCTCTGGGAACAGTCTCTAGGCCTTTCTTCTGAGGTACCTCTGGGTACAGTCACCAGGCCTTTCTCACGAAGTAACTCTGGGTACAGTCACCAGGCATTCCTTCAGAGTTAGCTCTGGGTACAGTGACCAGGCCTTCCTTCCGAGGTACCTCTGAGTACAGTCATCATGCCTTCCTTCTAAGGTACCACTGGGTACAGTCACGAGGTTTTTCTTCTGGGGTACCTCTGAGTACAGTCACCAGGCCTTCCTTCCGAGGTACCTCTAGGTACAATCACCAGGCCTTCCTTCTGAGGTACCTCTGGGTACAGTCACGAGGTCTTTCTTCTGAGTTAGCTCTGGGTACAGTCACGAGGTCTTTCTTCTGAGTTAGCTCTGGGTACAGTCACCAGGCCTTTCTTCCGAGGTACTTCTGTGTACAGTCACCAGGCCTTCCTTTCGGAGGTATCTCTAGGAACAATCACCAGGCCTTCCTTTTGAGGTACCTCTGGGTACAGTCACCAGGGATTCCTCCCGAGGTACCTCTGTTTAGAGTCACCAGGCATTTCTTCCGAGTTACCTCTGGGTACAGTCACCAGGCCTTCCTTCGGAGGTAACTCTGGCTACAGTCAGCAGGCCTTCCTTCCGAGGTACCTCTGGTTACAGTCACCAGGCTTTCCTTGGGAGTTACCCTGGGTACAGTAACCACCCCTTTCTTCCGAGTTATCTCTAGATACAGTCACCAGGCCTTCCTTCCGAGGTACCTGTGAGTACAGTCACCCGGCCTTTCTGAAGGGGTACGTCTGGGTAGAGTCATCAGGCCTTCCTTCTGAGGTACTTCTCGGAACAGTCAGCAGGCCTTTCTTCCGAGGTACCTCTGGCTGCAGTCACCTGGCTTTCCTTGGGAGATACCCTGGGTACAGTCACCACGCCTCTTTCGGAGTTACCTCTAGGTACAGTCACCAGGCCTTCGTTCCGAGGTACCCCTGGGTACAGTCACCAGGCCTTCCTTCTCAGGTACGTCTGGGTACAGTCACGAGGTATTTCTTCTGAGGTACCTCTGAGGACAGTCACCAGGCCTTCCTTTCCGGGTAACTCTGGGTACAGTCAGCAGGGCTTCCTTCCGAGGTACCTCTGGGTAGTGTCATCAGGCATTTCTTCCCAGGTATCTCTGGGTACAGTCACCAGGCCTTCCTTCCGAGGTACATCTGGGTACAGTAACCAGGCATTCCTTCTAAGGTATCCCTGGGTAAAGTCCCCAGGCCTTCCTTTCGAGGTACCTCTGAATACAGTCACCAGGACTTTCTTCCGAAGTGCGTCTGGGTACAGTCACCAGGCCTTCCTTCCGAGGTACCTCTGGGTACAATCACCGGGCCTTCCTTTCCAGGTACCTCTGGGTACAGTCACCTGGCCTTCCTTCCGAGGTCCCTCTGGGTAGAGTCAGCAGGCCTTCCTTCCGAGGTACCTCTGAGTACAGTCATCCGGCCTTTATTAAGGGGTACGTTTGGGTAGAGTCATCAGGCTTTCCTTCTGAGGAACTTCTCGTTACAGTCACCAGGCCTTCCTCCCGAGGTAACTCTGGTTACAGTCACCAGGCTTTCCGTGGGAATTACCCTGGGTACACTCACCACGCCTTTCCTACGACTTACCTCTTGGTACAGTCACCAGGCCTTTCTTCTGAGATATCTCTGGGTACAGTCACCAGGCCTTTCTTACGAGGTACCTCTGGGTACAGTCACTAGGCATTCCTTCAGAATTAGCTCGGGGTACAGTCACCAGGCCTTCCTTCCGAGGTTCCTCTGAGTACAGTCACCAGGACTTCCTTTCCAGGTTCCTCTGGGTACAGTCAGCAAGGCTTCTTTCCGAGGTACCTCTGGGTAGTGTCATCAGGCATTTCTTCCCAGGTACCTCTGGGTACAGTCACCAGGCCTTCCTTCCGAGGTACCTCTGACTACAGTCACCAGGCCTTTCTTCCGAGGTACGTCTGGGTACAGTCTCCAGGCCTTCCTTCCGAAGTACCTGTTGGTACTGTCATCAGGACTAGTTTCCGAGGTACCTCTGGGTACACTCACCAGGCCGTTTTGCGAGGTACCTCTGGTTACAGTCTCCAGTCGTTCCTTCTGAGGTACCTATGGGTACAGTCACCAGGCGTTCCTTCAGAGGTACCTCTGGGTACAGTGAAAGGCCTTCCTTCTGAGGTACCTCTGGGTACAGTCACCCTGCCTTTTTTCTCAGTTCCCTCTGGGTACAGTCAGCAGGCCTTTCTTCCGAGGTCCCTCTGGGTACAGTCAACGGCCTTCCTTCTGAGGTACCTCTGGGTACAGCACCCGGGCTTATTTCTGAGGTCCCTCTGGGTACAGTCACCAGGCCTTTCTTAGGAGGTACCTCTGGGTACAGTCACCGCCCTTCCTTCTGAGGTACCTCTGGGTACAGTCACCCGGGATTATTTCTGAGGTCCCTCTAGGTACAGTCACCAGGCTTTTCTTCCGATCTACCTCTGGGTACAGTCACCAGACCTTCCCTCTGAGGTACCTTTGGATACAGTCACCAGCCCTTGTTTCCGAGGTAAGTCTGTGTACCCTCACCAGGCCTTTCTTATGAGGTACCTGCGGGTACAGCCACCAGGCTTTCCTTCTGAGGTACCTATGGGTAGAGTCAACAGGCCTTCCTTCAGAGTTAGCTCTGGGTACAGTCACACGGCCTTCTTTCTGAGGTCCCTCTGGGAACAGTCTCTAGGCCTTTCTTCTGAGGTACCTCTGGGTACAGTCACCAGGCCTTTCTCACGAGGTACCTCTGGGTACAGTCACCAGGCATTCCTTCAGAGTTAGCTCGGGTACCGTGACCAGGCCTTCCTTCCGAGGTACCTCTGGGTACAGTCATCATGCCTTCCTTCTGAGGTACCACTGGGTACAGTCACGAGGTTTTTCTTCTGGGGTACCTCTGAGTACAGTCACCAGGCCTTTCTTCGGAGGTACGTCTGGGTAGTCACCAGGCCTTCCTTCCAAGGTACCTCTGGGTAGAGTCACCAGGCCTTCCTTCCGTGGTGCCTCTGTGTACAGTCACGGGGCCTTTCTTCCGAGGTACCTTTGGGTACAGTCTCTGGACCTTCCTTCTGAGGTACCTCTGGGTAAAGTCAATATGCCCTCCCTCCGAGATACCTCTGGGTACAGTCTCCAGTCTTTCCTTCGGAGGTACCTCTGGGTATAGTCACCAGGCCATCCTTCCGAGGTACCTCTGGGTACACTCACCAGGCCTTTTTTCCGCGGTACCTCTGAGTACAGTCACCAGGCATTCCTTCTCAGGTACCTCTGGGTACAGTCACCAGGCCTTCCTTCTGAGATACCCCTGGGTACAGTCAGCAGGACTTCCTTCTGCGGTACCTCCGAGTACTGTCACCAGGCCTTCCTTCCCAGGTACTTCTAAGTACCGTCACCAAGCGTTTCTTTCGAGGTACCTCTGGGTACGGTCACCAGGCCTTCCTTCCGAGGCACTTCTGAGTTAAGCCACTAGGCTTTCCTTCCGAAGTACCTCTGGGTACAATCACCAGGCGCTCCTTCTGAGTTAGCTCTGGGTACAGTCACTAGGCCTTCCTTCCGAGGTACCTCTGACTACAGTCACCAGGCCTTTCTTCCGAGGTACGTCTGGGTACAGTCTCCAGGCCTTCCTTCCGAAGTACCTGTGGGTACAGTCATCAGTACTAGTTTCCGAGGTACCTCTGGGTACACTCACCAGGCCGTTCTTACGAGGTACCTCTGGTTACAGTCTCCAGTCGTTCCTTCTGAGGTACCTATGGGTACAATCACCAGGCGTTCCTTCAGGGGTGCCTCTGGGTACAGTCAAAGGCCTTCCTTCTGAGGTCCCTCTGGGTACAGTCACTCTGCCTTCTTTCTCAGTTCCCTCTGGGTACAGTCAGCAGGCCTTTCTTCCGAGGTCCCTCTGGGTACAGTCAACGGCCTTCCTTCTGAGGTACCTCTGGGTACAGCACCCGGGCTTATTTCTGAGGTCCCTCTGGGTACAGTCACCAGGCCTTCCTTCCGAGGTACCTCTAGGTACAATCACCAGGCCTTCCTTCTGAGGTACCTCTGGGTACAGTCACGAGGTCTTTCTTCTGAGTTAGCTCTGGGTACAGTCACCAGGCCTTTCTTCCGAGGTACTTCTGTGTACAGTCACCAGGCCTTCCTTTCGGAGGTATCTCTAGGAACAATCACCAGGCCTTCCTTCTGAGGTACCTCTGGGTACAGTCACCAGGGATTCCTCCCGAGGTACCTCTGTTTAGAGTCACCAGGCATTTCTTCCGAGTTACCTCTGGGTACAGTCACCAGGCCTTCCTTCGGAGGTAACTCTGGCTACAGTAGGCAGGCCTTCCTTCCGAGGTACCTCTGGTTACAGTCACCAGGCTTTCCTGGGAGTTACCCTGGGTACAGTCACCACTCCTTTCTTCCGAGTTATCTCTAGGTACAGTCACCAGGCCTTCCTTCCGACGTACCTCTGGGTACAGTCACCAGGCCTTCCTTCCGAGGTACCTCTGAGTACAGTCACCCGGCCTTTCTGAAGGGGTACGTCTGGGTAGAGTCATCAGGCCTTCCTTCTGAGGTACTTCTCGGAACAGTCACCAGGCCTTTCTTCCGAGGTACCTCTGGCTGCAGTCACCTGGCTTTCCTTGGGAGATACCCTGGGTACAGTCACCACGCCTCTTTCGGAGTTACCTCTAGGTACAGTCACCAGGCCTTCGTTCCGAGGTACCCCTGGGTACAGTCACCAGGCCTTCCTTCTCAGGTACGTCTGGGTACAGTCACGAGGTATTTCTTCTGAGGTACCTCTGAGGACAGTCACCAGGCCTTCCTTTCCAGGTACCTCTGGGTACAGTCAGCAGGGCTTCCTTCCGAGGTACCTCTGGGTAGTGTCATCAGGCATTTCTTCCCAGGTATCTCTGGGTGCAGTCACCAGGCCTTCCTTCCGAGGTACATCAGGGTACAGTAACCAGGCATTCCTTCTAAGGTATACCTGGGTAAAGTCCCCAGGCCTTCCTTTCGAGGTACCTCTGAATACAGTCACCAGGACTTTCTTCCGAAGTGCGTCTGGGTACAGTCACCAGGCCTTCCTTCCGAGGTACCTCTGGGTACAATCACCGGGCCTTCCTTTCCAGGTACCTCTGGGTACAGTCACCTGGCCTTCCTTCCGAGGTCCCTCTGGGTAGAGTCAGCAGGCCTTCCTTCCGAGGTACCTCTGAGTACAGTCATCCGGCCTTTATTAAGGGGTACGTTTGGGTAGAGTCATCAGGCTTTCCTTCTGAGGAACTTCTCGTTACAGTCACCAGGCCTTCCTCCCGAGGTAACTCTGGTTACAGTCACCAGGCTTTCCGTGGGAATTACCCTGGGTACACTCACCACGCCTTTCCTACGAGTTACCTCTTGGTACAGTCACCAGGCCTTCCTTCTGAGGTACCTCTGGGTACAGTCACCAGGCCTTTCTTACGAGGTACCTCTGGGTACAGTCACCAGGCATTCCTTCAGAATTAGCTCTGGGTACAGTGACCAGGCCTTCCTTCCGAGGTACCTCTGGGTACAGTCACCAGACCTTCCTTCTCAGGTACCTCTGGGTATAGTCACGAGGTATTTCTTCTGAGGTACCTCTGAGTACAGTCACCAGGCCTTTCTTCGGAGGTACGTCTGGGTAGTCACCAGGCCTTCCTTCCAAGGTACCTCTGGGTAGAGTCACCAGACCTTCCTTCCGAGGTACCTCTGGGTACACTCACCAGGCCTTTTTTCCACGGTACCTCTGAGTACAGTCACCAGGCATTCCTTCTGAGGTACCTCTGGGTACAGTCACCAGGTCTTGCTTCTGAGATACCTCTGGGTACAGTCACCGGGCGTTTCTTCCGAGGTACCTTTGGGTACAGTCTCTGGACCTTCCTTCCGAGGTACCTCTGGGTAAAGTCACTATGCCCTCCCTCCGAGATACCTCTGGGTACAGTCACCAGTCCTTCCTTCGGAGGTACCTCTGGGTATAGTCACCAGGCCATCCTTCCGAGGTACCTCTGGGTACACTCACCAGGCCTTTTTTCCGCGGTACCTCTGAGTACAGTCACCAGGCATTCCTTCTCAGTTACCTCTGGGTACAGTCACCAGGCCTTCCTTACGAGTTACCTCTGGGTACAGTCACCAGGCCTTCCTTCTGAGATACCCCTGGATACAGTCACCAGGCCTTCCTTCTGCGGTACCTCCGAGTACTGTCACCAGTCCTTCCTTCCCAGGTACTTCTAAGTACCGTCACCAAGCATTTCTTTCGAGGTACCTCTGGTTACGGTCACCAGGCCTTCCTTCCGAGGCACTTCTGAGTTAAGCCACCAGGCTTTCCTTCCCAAGTACCTCTGGGTACAATCACCAGGCGCTCCTTCTGAGTTAGCTCTGGGTACAGTCACTAGGCCTTGCTTCCGAGGTACCACTGGGTACAGTCACCAGGCCTTTCTTCCGAGGTGCTTCTGTGTACAGTCGCCAGGCCTTCCTTCCCAGGTACCCCTGGGTACAGTCACCAGGCCTTCCTTCCGAGGTACCTCTGACTACAGTCACCAGGCCTTTCTTCCGAGGTACGTCTGGGTACAGTCTCCAGGCCTTCCTTCCGAAGTACCTGTGGGTACAGTCATCAGGACTAGTTTCCGAGGTACCTCTGGATACACTCACCAGGCCGTTCTTAAGAGGTACCTCTGGTTACAGTCTCCAGTCGTTCCTTCTGAGGTACCTATGGGTACAATCACCAGGCGTTCCTTCAGGGGTACCTCTGGGTACAGTCAAAGGCCTTCCTTCTGAGGTCCCTCTGGGTACAGTCACTCTGCCTTCTTTCTCAGTTCCCTCTGGGTACAGTCACCAGGCCTTTCTTCCGAGGTCCCTCTGGGTACAGTCAACGGCCTTCCTTCTGAGGTACCTCTGGGTACAGCACCCGGGCTTATTTCTGAGGTCCCTCTGTGTACAGTCACCAGGCCTTCCTTCCGAGGTACCTCTAGGTACAATCACCAGGCCTTCCTTCTGAGGTACCTCTGGGTACAGTCACGAGGTCTTTCTTCTGAGTTAGCTCTGGGTACAGTCACCAGGCCTTTCTTCCGAGGTACTTCTGTGTACAGTCACCAGGCCTTCCTTTCGGAGGTATCTCTAGGAACAATCACCAGGCCTTCCTTCTGAGGTACCTCTGGGTACAGTCACCAGGGATTCCTCCCGAGGTACCTCTGTTTAGAGTCACCAGGCATTTCTTCCGAGTTACCTCTGGGTACAGTCACCAGGCCTTCCTTCGGAGGTAACTCTGACTACAGTCACCAGGCCTTTCTTCCGAGGTACGTCTGGGTACAGTCTCCAGGCCTTCCTTCCGAAGTACCTGTGGGTACAGTCATCAGGACTAGTTTCCGAGGTACCTCTGGGTACACTCACCAGGCCGTTCTTACGAGGTACCTCTGGTTACAGTCTCCAGTCGTTCCTTCTGAGGTACCTATGGGTACAATCACCAGGCGTTCCTTCAGGGGTGCCTCTGGGTACAGTCAAAGGCCTTCCTTCTGAGGTACCTCTGGGTACAGTCACCCTGCCTTTTTTCTCAGTTCCCTCTGGGTACAGTCAGCCGGCCTTTCTTCCGAGGTCCCTCTGGGTACAGTCAACGGCCTTCCTTCTGAGGTACCTCTGGGTACAGCACCCGGGCTTATTTCTGAGGTCCCTCTGGGTACAGTCACCAGGCCTTTCTTAGGAGGTACCTCTGGGTACAGTCACCGCCCTTCCTTCTGAGGTACCTCTGGGTACAGTCACCCGGGATTATTTCTGAGGTCCCTCTAGGTACAGTCACCAGGCTTTTCTTCCGATCTACCTCTGGGTACAGTCACCAGACCTTCCCTCTGAGGTACCTTTGGATACAGTCACCAGCCCTTGTTTCCGAGGTAAATCTGTGTACCCTCACCAGACCTTTCTTACGACGTACCTGCGGGTACAGTCACCAGGCTTTCCTTCTGAGTACGTACGGGTAGAGTCAACAGGCCTTCCTTCAGAGGTATCTCTGGGTACAGTTACACGGCCTTCTTTCTGAGGTCCCTCTGGGAACAGTCTCTAGGCCTTTCTTCTGAGGTACCTCTGGGTACAGTCACCAGGCCTTTCTCACGAAGTAACTCTGGGTACAGTCACCAGGCATTCCTTCAGAGTTAGCTCTGGGTACAGTGACCAGGCCTTCCTTCCGAGGTACCTCTGAGTACAGTCATCATGCCTTCCTTCTGAGGTACCACTGGGTACAGTCACGAGGTTTTTCTTCTGGGGTACCTCTGAGTACAGTCACCAGGCCTTTCTTCGGAGGTACGTCTGGGTAGTCACCAGGCCTTCCTTCCAAGGTACCTCTGGGTAGAGTCACCAGACCTTCCTTCCGAGGTACCTCTGGGTACACTCACCAGGCCTTTTTTCCACGGTACCTCTGAGTACAGTCACCAGGCATTCCTTCTGAGGTACCTCTGGGTACAGTCACCAGGTCTTGCTTCTGAGATACCTCTGGGTACAGTCACCGGGCGTTTCTTCCGAGGTACCTTTGGGTACAGTCTCTGGACCTTCCTTCCGAGGTACCTCTGGGTAAAGTCACTATGCCCTCCCTCCGAGATACCTCTGGGTACAGTCACCAGTCCTTCCTTCGGAGGTACCTCTGGGTATAGTCACCAGGCCATCCTTCCGAGGTACCTCTGGGTACACTCACCAGGCCTTTTTTCCGCGGTACCTCTGAGTACAGTCACCAGGCATTCCTTCTCAGTTACCTCTGGGTACAGTCACCAGGCCTTCCTTACGAGTTACCTCTGGGTACAGTCACCAGGCCTTCCTTCTGAGATACCCCTGGATACAGTCACCAGGCCTTCCTTCTGCGGTACCTCCGAGTACTGTCACCAGTCCTTCCTTCCCAGGTACTTCTAAGTACCGTCACCAAGCATTTCTTTCGAGGTACCTCTGGTTACGGTCACCAGGCCTTCCTTCCGAGGCACTTCTGAGTTAAGCCACCAGGCTTTCCTTCCCAAGTACCTCTGGGTACAATCACCAGGCGCTCCTTCTGAGTTAGCTCTGGGTACAGTCACTAGGCCTTGCTTCCGAGGTACCACTGGGTACAGTCACCAGGCCTTTCTTCCGAGGTGCTTCTGACTACAGTCACCAGGCCTTTCTTCCGAGGTACGTCTGGGTACAGTCTCCAGGCCTTCCTTCCGAAGTACCTGTGGGTACAGTCATCAGGACTAGTTTCCGAGGTACCTCTGGATACACTCACCAGGCCGTTCTTAAGAGGTACCTCTGGTTACAGTCTCCAGTCGTTCCTTCTGAGGTACCTATGGGTACAATCACCAGGCGTTCCTTCAGGGGTACCTCTGGGTACAGTCAAAGGCCTTCCTTCTGAGGTCCCTCTGGGTACAGTCACTCTGCCTTCTTTCTCAGTTCCCTCTGTGTACAGTCACCAGGCCTTCCTTCCGAGGTACCTCTAGGTACAATCACCAGGCCTTCCTTCTGAGGTACCTCTGGGTACAGTCACGAGGTCTTTCTTCTGAGTTAGCTCTGGGTACAGTCACCAGGCCTTTCTTCCGAGGTACTTCTGTGTACAGTCACCAGGCCTTCCTTTCGGAGGTATCTCTAGGAACAATCACCAGGCCTTCCTTCTGAGGTACCTCTGGGTACAGTCACCAGGGATTCCTCCCGAGGTACCTCTGTTTAGAGTCACCAGGCATTTCTTCCGAGTTACCTCTGGGTACAGTCACCAGGCCTTCCTTCGGAGGTAACTCTGGCTACAGTCAGCAGGCCTTCCTTCCGAGGTACCTCTGATTACAGTCACCAGGCTTTCCTTGGGAGTTACCCTGGGTACAGTCACCACCCCTTTCTTCCGAGTTATCTCTAGGTACAGTCACCAGGCCTTCCTTCTGACGTACCTCTGGGTACAGTCATCAGGCCTTCCTTCTGAGGTACTTCTCGGAACAGTCAGCAGGCCTTTCTTCCGAGGTACCTCTGGCTGCAGTCACCTGGCTTTCCTTGGGAGATACCCTGGGTACAGTCACCACGCCTCTTTCGGAGTTCCTCTAGGTACAGTCACCAGGCCTTCGTTCCGAGGTACCCCTGGGTACAGTCACCAGGCCTTCCTTCTCAGGTACGTCTGGGTACAGTCACGAGGTATTTCTTCTGAGGTACCTCTGAGGACAGTCACCAGGCCTTCCTTTCCAGGTACCTCTGGGTACAGTCAGCAGGGCTTCCTTCCGAGGTACCTCTGGGTAGTGTCATCAGGCATTTCTTCCCAGGTATCTCTGGGTACAGTCACCAGGCCTTCGTTCCGAGGTACATCTGGGTACAGTAACCAGGCATTCCTTCTAAGGTATCCCTGGGTAAAGTCCCCAGGCCTTCCTTCCGAGGTACCTCTGAATACAGTCACCAGGACTTTCTTCCGAAGTGCGTCTGGGTACAGTCACCAGGCCTTCCTTCCGAGGTACCTCTGGGTACAATCACCGGGCCTTCCTTTCCAGTACCTCTGCGTACAGTCACCCGGCCTTCTTCCGAGGTCCCTCTGGGTAGAGTCAGCAGGCCTTCCTTCCGAGGTACCTCTGAGTACAGTCATCCGGCCTTTATTAAGGGGTACGTTTGGGTAGAGTCATCAGGCTTTTCTTCTGAGGAACTTCTCGTTACAGTCACCAGGCCTTCCTCCGAGGTAACTCTGGTTACAGTCACCAGGCTTTCCGTGGGAATTACCCTGGGTACACTCACCACGCCTTTCCTACGAGTTACCTCTTGGTACAGTCACCAGGCCTTGCTTCTGAGGTACCTCTGGGGTACAGTCACCAGGCCTTTCTTACGAGGTACCTCTGGGTACAGTCACCAGGCATTCCTTCAGAATTAGCTCTGGGTACAGTCACCAGGCCTTCCTTCCGAGGTACCTCTGGGTACAGTCACCAGGCCTTCCTTCTCAGGTACCTCTGGGTACAGTCACGAGGTATTTCTTCTGAGGTACCTCTGAGTACAGTCACCAGGACTTCCTTTCCAGGTACCTCTGGGTACAGTCAGCAGGGCTTCTTTCCGAGGTACCTCTGGGTAGTGTCATCAGGCATTTCTTCCCAGGTACCTCTGGGTACAGTCACCAGGCCTTCCTTCCGAGGTACCTCTGACTACAGTCAAAAGGCCTTTCTTCCGAGGTACGTCTGGGTACAGTCTCCAGGCCTTCCTTCTCAGGTACCTCTGGGTACAGTCACGAGGTATTTCTTCTGAGGTACCTCTGAGTACAGTCACCAGGACTTCCTTTCCAGGTACCTCTGGGTACAGTCAGCAGGGCTTCTTTCCGAGGTACCTCTGGGTAGTGTCATCAGGCATTTCTTCCCAGGTACCTCTGGGTACAGTCACCAGGCCTTCCTTCCGAGGTACCTCTGACTACAGTCACCAGGCCTTTCTTCCGAGGTACGTCTGGGTACAGTCTCCGGCCTTCCTTCCGAAGTACCTGTTGGTACTGTCATCAGGACTAGTTTCCGAGGTACCTCTGGGTACACTCACCAGGCCGTTTTGCGAGGTACCTCTGGTTACAGTCTCCAGTCGTTCCTTCTGAGGTACCTCTGGGTACAGTCACCAGGCGTTCCTTCAGAGGTACCTCTGGGTACAGTGAAAGGCCTTCCTTCTGAGGTACCTCTGGGTACAGTCACCCTGCCTTTTTTCTCAGTTCCCTCTGGGTACAGTCAGCAGGCCTTTCTTCCGAGGTCCCTCTGGGTACAGTCAACGGCCTTCCTTCTGAGGTACCTCTGGGTACAGCACCCGGGCTTATTTCTGAGGTCCCTCTGGGTACAGTCACCAGGCCTTTCTTAGGAGGTACCTCTGGGTACAGTCACCGCCCTTCCTTCTGAGGTACCTCTGGGTACAGTCACCCGGGATTATTTCTGAGGTCCCTCTAGGTACAGTCACCAGGCTTTTCTTCCGATCTACCTCTGGGTACAGTCACCAGACCTTCCCTCTGAGGTACCTTTGGATACAGTCACCAGCCCTTGTTTCCGAGGTAAGTCTGTGTACCCTCACCAGACCTTTCTTACGACGTACCTGCGGGTACAGTCACCAGGCTTTCCTTCTGAGTACGTACGGGTAGAGTCAACAGGCCTTCCTTCAGAGGTATCTCTGGGTACAGTCACACGGCCTTCTTTCTGAGGTCCCTCTGGGAACAGTCTCTAGGCCTTTCTTCTGAGGTACCTCTGGGTACAGTCACCAGGCCTTTCTCACGAAGTAACTCTGGGTACAGTCACCAGGCATTCCTTCAGAGTTAGCTCTGGGTACAGTGACCAGGCCTTCCTTCCGAGGTACCTCTGAGTACAGTCATCATGCCTTCCTTCTGAGGTACCACTGGGTACAGTCACGAGGTTTTTCTTCTGGGGTACCTCTGAGTACAGTCACCAGGCCTTTCTTCGGAGGTACGTCTGGGTAGTCACCAGGCCTTCCTTCCAAGGTACCTCTGGGTAGAGTCACCAGACCTTCCTTCCGAGGTACCTCTGGGTACACTCACCAGGCCTTTTTCCACGGTACCTCTGAGTACAGTCACCAGGCATTCCTTCTGAGGTACCTCTGGGTACAGTCACCAGGTCTTGCTTCTGAGATACCTCTGGGTACAGTCACCGGGCCTTTCTTCCGAGGTACCTTTGGGTACAGTCTCTGGACCTTCCTTCCGAGGTACCTCTGGGTAAAGTCACTATGCCCTCCCTCCGAGATACCTCTGGGTACAGTCACCAGTCCTTCCTTCGGAGGTACCTCTGGGTATAGTCACCAGGCCATCCTTCCGAGGTACCTCTGGGTACACTCACCAGGCCTTTTTTCCGCGGTACCTCTGAGTACAGTCACCAGGCATTCCTTCTCAGTTACCTCTGGGTACAGTCACCAGGCCTTCCTTACGAGTTACCTCTGGGTACAGTCACCAGGCCTTCCTTCTGAGATACCCCTGGATACAGTCACCAGGCCTTCCTTCTTCGGTACCTCCGAGTACTGTCACCAGTCCTTCCTTCCCAGGTACTTCTAAGTACCGTCACCAAGCATTTCTTTCGAGGTACCTCTGGTTACGGTCACCAGGCCTTCCTTCCGAGGCACTTCTGAGTTAAGCCACCAGGCTTTCCTTCCCAAGTACCTCTGGGTACAATCACCAGGCGCTCCTTCTGAGTTAGCTCTGGGTACAGTCACTAGGCCTTGCTTCCGAGGTACCACTGGGTACAGTCACCAGGCCTTTCTTCCGAGGTGCTTCTGTGTACAGTCGCCAGGCCTTCCTTCCCAGGTACCCCTGGGTACAGTCACCAGGCCTTCCTTCCGAGGTACCTCTGACTACAGTCACCAGGCCTTTCTTCCGAGGTACGTCTGGGTACAGTCTCCAGGCCTTCCTTCCGAAGTACCTGTGGGTACAGTCATCAGGACTAGTTTCCGAGGTACCTCTGGATACACTCACCAGGCCGTTCTTAAGAGGTACCTCTGGTTACAGTCTCCAGTCGTTCCTTCTGAGGTACCTATGGGTACAATCACCAGGCGTTCCTTCAGGGGTACCTCTGGGTACAGTCAAAGGCCTTCCTTCTGAGGTCCCTCTGGGTACAGTCACTCTGCCTTCTTTCTCAGTTCCCTCTGGGTACAGTCACCAGGCCTTTCTTCCGAGGTCCCTCTGGGTACAGTCAACGGCCTTCCTTCTGAGGTACCTCTGGGTACAGCACCCGGGCTTATTTCTGAGGTCCCTCTGTGTACAGTCACCAGGCCTTCCTTCCGAGGTACCTCTAGGTACAATCACCAGGCCTTCCTTCTGAGGTACCTCTGGGTACAGTCACGAGGTCTTTCTTCTGAGTTAGCTCTGGGTACAGTCACCAGGCCTTTCTTCCGAGGTACTTCTGTGTACAGTCACCAGGCCTTCCTTTCGGAGGTATCTCTAGGAACAATCACCAGGCCTTCCTTCTGAGGTACCTCTGGGTACAGTCACCAGGGATTCCTCCCGAGGTACCTCTGTTTAGAGTCACCAGGCATTTCTTCCGAGTTACCTCTGGGTACAGTCACCAGGCCTTCCTTCGGAGGTAACTCTGACTACAGTCACCAGGCCTTTCTTCCGAGGTACGTCTGGGTACAGTCTCCAGGCCTTCCTTCCGAAGTACCTGTGGGTACAGTCATCAGGACTAGTTTCCGAGGTACCTCTGGGTACACTCACCAGGCCGTTCTTACGAGGTACCTCTGGTTACAGTCTCCAGTCGTTCCTTCTGAGGTACCTATGGGTACAATCACCAGGCGTTCCTTCAGGGGTGCCTCTGGGTACAGTCAAAGGCCTTCCTTCTGAGGTACCTCTGGGTACAGTCACCCTGCCTTTTTTCTCAGTTCCCTCTGGGTACAGTCAGCCGGCCTTTCTTCCGAGGTCCCTCTGGGTACAGTCAACGGCCTTCCTTCTGAGGTACCTCTGGGTACAGCACCCGGGCTTATTTCTGAGGTCCCTCTGGGTACAGTCACCAGGCCTTTCTTAGGAGGTACCTCTGGGTACAGTCACCGCCCTTCCTTCTGAGGTACCTCTGGGTACAGTCACCCGGGATTATTTCTGAGGTCCCTCTAGGTACAGTCACCAGGCTTTTCTTCCGATCTACTTCTGGGTACAGTCACCAGACCTTCCCTCTGAGGTACCTTTGGATACAGTCACCAGCCCTTGTTTCCGAGGTAAATCTGTGTACCCTCACCAGACCTTTCTTACGACGTACCTGCGGGTACAGTCACCAGGCTTTCCTTCTGAGTACGTACGGGTAGAGTCAACAGGCCTTCCTTCAGAGGTATCTCTGGGTACAGTTACACGGCCTTCTTTCTGAGGTCCCTCTGGGAACAGTCTCTAGGCCTTTCTTCTGAGGTACCTCTGGGTACAGTCACCAGGCCTTTCTCACGAAGTAACTCTGGGTACAGTCACCAGGCATTCCTTCAGAGTTAGCTCTGGGTACAGTGACCAGGCCTTCCTTCCGAGGTACCTCTGAGTACAGTCATCATGCCTTCCTTCTGAGGTACCACTGGGTACAGTCACGAGGTTTTTCTTCTGGGGTACCTCTGAGTACAGTCACCAGGCCTTTCTTCGGAGGTACGTCTGGGTAGTCACCAGGCCTTCCTTCCAAGGTACCTCTGGGTAGAGTCACCAGACCTTCCTTCCGAGGTACCTCTGGGTACACTCACCAGGCCTTTTTTCCACGGTACCTCTGAGTACAGTCACCAGGCATTCCTTCTGAGGTACCTCTGGGTACAGTCACCAGGTCTTGCTTCTGAGATACCTCTGGGTACAGTCACCGGGCGTTTCTTCCGAGGTACCTTTGGGTACAGTCTCTGGACCTTCCTTCCGAGGTACCTCTGGGTAAAGTCACTATGCCCTCCCTCCGAGATACCTCTGGGTACAGTCACCAGTCCTTCCTTCGGAGGTACCTCTGGGTATAGTCACCAGGCCATCCTTCCGAGGTACCTCTGGGTACACTCACCAGGCCTTTTTTCCGCGGTACCTCTGAGTACAGTCACCAGGCATTCCTTCTCAGTTACCTCTGGGTACAGTCACCAGGCCTTCCTTACGAGTTACCTCTGGGTACAGTCACCAGGCCTTCCTTCTGAGATACCCCTGGATACAGTCACCAGGCCTTCCTTCTGCGGTACCTCCGAGTACTGTCACCAGTCCTTCCTTCCCAGGTACTTCTAAGTACCGTCACCAAGCATTTCTTTCGAGGTACCTCTGGTTACGGTCACCAGGCCTTCCTTCCGAGGCACTTCTGAGTTAAGCCACCAGGCTTTCCTTCCCAAGTACCTCTGGGTACAATCACCAGGTGCTCCTTCTGAGTTAGCTCTGGGTACAGTCACTAGGCCTTGCTTCCGAGGTACCACTGGGTACAGTCACCAGGCCTTTCTTCCGAGGTGCTTCTGTGTACAGTCGCCAGGCCTTCCTTCCCAGGTACCCCTGGGTACAGTCACCAGGCCTTCCTTCCGAGGTACCTCTGACTACAGTCACCAGGCCTTTCTTCCGAGGTACGTCTGGGTACAGTCTCCAGGCCTTCCTTCCGAAGTACCTGTGGGTACAGTCATCAGGACTAGTTTCCGAGGTACCTCTGGATACACTCACCAGGCCGTTCTTAAGAGGTACCTCTGGTTACAGTCTCCAGTCGTTCCTTCTGAGGTACCTATGGGTACAATCACCAGGCGTTCCTTCAGGGGTACCTCTGGGTACAGTCAAAGGCCTTCCTTCTGAGGTCCCTCTGGGTACAGTCACTCTGCCTTCTTTCTCAGTTCCCTCTGTGTACAGTCACCAGGCCTTCCTTCCGAGGTACCTCTAGGTACAATCACCAGGCCTTCCTTCTGAGGTACCTCTGGGTACAGTCACGAGGTCTTTCTTCTGAGTTAGCTCTGGGTACAGTCACCAGGCCTTTCTTCCGAGGTACTTCTGTGTACAGTCACCAGGCCTTCCTTTCGGAGGTATCTCTAGGAACAATCACCAGGCCTTCCTTCTGAGGTACCTCTGGGTACAGTCACCAGGGATTCCTCCCGAGGTACCTCTGTTTAGAGTCACCAGGCATTTCTTCCGAGTTACCTCTGGGTACAGTCACCAGGCCTTCCTTCGGAGGTAACTCTGGCTACAGTCAGCAGGCCTTCCTTCCGAGGTACCTCTGATTACAGTCACCAGGCTTTCCTTGGGAGTTACCCTGGGTACAGTCACCACCCCTTTCTTCCGAGTTATCTCTAGGTACAGTCACCAGGCCTTCCTTCTGACGTACCTCTGGGTACAGTCATCAGGCCTTCCTTCTGAGGTACTTCTCGGAACAGTCAGCAGGCCTTTCTTCCGAGGTACCTCTGGCTGCAGTCACCTGGCTTTCCTTGGGAGATACCCTGGGTACAGTCACCACGCCTCTTTCGGAGTTACCTCTAGGTACAGTCACCAGGCCTTCGTTCCGAGGTACCCCTGGGTACAGTCACCAGGCCTTCCTTCTCAGGTACGTCTGGGTACAGTCACGAGGTATTTCTTCTGAGGTACCTCTGAGGACAGTCACCAGGCCTTCCTTTCCAGGTACCTCTGGGTACAGTCAGCAGGGCTTCCTTCCGAGGTACCTCTGGGTAGTGTCATCAGGCATTTCTTCCCAGGTATCTCTGGGTACAGTCACCAGGCCTTCGTTCCGAGGTACATCTGGGTACAGTAACCAGGCATTCCTTCTAAGGTATCCCTGGGTAAAGTCCCCAGGCCTTCCTTCCGAGGTACCTCTGAATACAGTCACCAGGACTTTCTTCCGAAGTGCGTCTGGGTACAGTCACCAGGCCTTCCTTCCGAGGTACCTCTGGGTACAATCACCGGGCCTTCCTTTCCAGGTACCTCTGCGTACAGTCACCCGGCCTTCCTTCCGAGGTCCCTCTGGGTAGAGTCAGCAGGCCTTCCTTCCGAGGTACCTCTGAGTACAGTCATCCGGCCTTTATTAAGGGGTACGTTTGGGTAGAGTCATCAGGCTTTTCTTCTGAGGAACTTCTCGTTACAGTCACCAGGCCTTCCTCCCGAGGTAACTCTGGTTACAGTCACCAGGCTTTCCGTGGGAATTACCCTGGGTACACTCACCACGCCTTTCCTACGAGTTACCTCTTGGTACAGTCACCAGGCCTTGCTTCTGAGGTACCTCTGGGTACAGTCACCAGGCCTTTCTTACGAGGTACCTCTGGGTACAGTCACCAGGCATTCCTTCAGAATTAGCTCTGGGTACAGTCACCAGGCCTTCCTTCCGAGGTACCTCTGGGTACAGTCACCAGGCCTTCCTTCTCAGGTACCTCTGGGTACAGTCACGAGGTATTTCTTCTGAGGTACCTCAGAGTACAGTCACCAGGACTTCCTTTCCAGGTACCTCTGGGTACAGTCAGCAGGGCTTCTTTCCGAGGTACCTCTGGGTAGTGTCATCAGGCATTTCTTCCCAGGTACCTCTGGGTACAGTCACCAGGCCTTCCTTCCGAGGTACCTCTGACTACAGTCACCAGGCCTTTCTTCCGAGGTACGTCTGGGTACAGTCTCCAGGCCTTCCTTCTCAGGTACCTCTGGGTACAGTCACGAGGTATTTCTTCTGAGGTACCTCTGAGTACAGTCACCAGGACTTCCTTTCCAGGTACCTCTGGGTACAGTCAGCAGGGCTTCTTTCCGAGGTACCTCTGGGTAGTGTCATCAGGCATTTCTTCCCAGGTACCTCTGGGTACAGTCACCAGGCCTTCCTTCCGAGGTACCTCTGACTACAGTCACCAGGCCTTTCTTCCGAGGTACGTCTGGGTACAGTCTCCAGGCCTTCCTTCCGAAGTACCTGTTGGTACTGTCATCAGGACTAGTTTCCGAGGTACCTCTGGGTACACTCACCAGGCCGTTTTGCGAGGTACCTCTGGTTACAGTCTCCAGTCGTTCCTTCTGAGGTACCTCTGGGTACAGTCACCAGGCGTTCCTTCAGAGGTACCTCTGGGTACAGTGAAAGGCCTTCCTTCTGAGGTACCTCTGGGTACAGTCACCCTGCCTTTTTTCTCAGTTCCCTCTGGGTACAGTCAGCAGGCCTTTCTTCCGAGGTCCCTCTGGGTACAGTCAACGGCCTTCCTTCTGAGGTACCTCTGGGTACAGCACCCGGGCTTATTTCTGAGGTCCCTCTGGGTACAGTCACCAGGCCTTTCTTAGGAGGTACCTCTGGGTACAGTCACCGCCCTTCCTTCTGAGGTACCTCTGGGTACAGTCACCCGGGATTATTTCTGAGGTCCCTCTAGGTACAGTCACCAGGCTTTTCTTCCGATCTACCTCTGGGTACAGTCACCAGACCTTCCCTCTGAGGTACCTTTGGATACAGTCACCAGCCCTTGTTTCCGAGGTAAGTCTGTGTACCCTCACCAGACCTTTCTTACGACGTACCTGCGGGTACAGTCACCAGGCTTTCCTTCTGAGTACGTACGGGTAGAGTCAACAGGCCTTCCTTCAGAGGTATCTCTGGGTACAGTCACACGGCCTTCTTTCTGAGGTCCCTCTGGGAACAGTCTCTAGGCCTTTCTTCTGAGGTACCTCTGGGTACAGTCACCAGGCCTTTCTCACGAAGTAACTCTGGGTACAGTCACCAGGCATTCCTTCAGAGTTAGCTCTGGGTACAGTGACCAGGCCTTCCTTCCGAGGTACCTCTGAGTACAGTCATCATGCCTTCCTTCTGAGGTACCACTGGGTACAGTCACGAGGTTTTTCTTCTGGGGTACCTCTGAGTACAGTCACCAGGCCTTTCTTCGGAGGTACGTCTGGGTAGTCACCAGGCCTTCCTTCCAAGGTACCTCTGGGTAGAGTCACCAGACCTTCCTTCCGAGGTACCTCTGGGTACACTCACCAGGCCTTTTTTCCACGGTACCTCTGAGTACAGTCACCAGGCATTCCTTCTGAGGTACCTCTGGGTACAGTCACCAGGTCTTGCTTCTGAGATACCTCTGGGTACAGTCACCGGGCGTTTCTTCCGAGGTACCTTTGGGTACAGTCTCTGGACCTTCCTTCCGAGGTACCTCTGGGTAAAGTCACTATGCCCTCCCTCCGAGATACCTCTGGGTACAGTCACCAGTCCTTCCTTCGGAGGTACCTCTGGGTATAGTCACCAGGCCATCCTTCCGAGGTACCTCTGGGTACACTCACCAGGCCTTTTTTCCGCGGTACCTCTGAGTACAGTCACCAGGCATTCCTTCTCAGTTACCTCTGGGTACAGTCACCAGGCCTTCCTTACGAGTTACCTCTGGGTACAGTCACCAGGCCTTCCTTCTGAGATACCCCTGGATACAGTCACCAGGCCTTCCTTCTGCGGTACCTCCGAGTACTGTCACCAGTCCTTCCTTCCCAGGTACTTCTAAGTACCGTCACCAAGCATTTCTTTCGAGGTACCTCTGGTTACGGTCACCAGGCCTTCCTTCCGAGGCACTTCTGAGTTAAGCCACCAGGCTTTCCTTCCCAAGTACCTCTGGGTACAATCACCAGGCGCTCCTTCTGAGTTAGCTCTGGGTACAGTCACTAGGCCTTGCTTCCGAGGTACCACTGGGTACAGTCACCAGGCCTTTCTTCCGAGGTGCTTCTGTGTACAGTCGCCAGGCCTTCCTTCCCAGGTACCCCTGGGTACAGTCACCAGGCCTTCCTTCCGAGGTACCTCTGACTACAGTCACCAGGCCTTTCTTCCGAGGTACGTCTGGGTACAGTCTCCAGGCCTTCCTTCCGAAGTACCTGTGGGTACAGTCATCAGGACTAGTTTCCGAGGTACCTCTGGATACACTCACCAGGCCGTTCTTAAGAGGTACCTCTGGTTACAGTCTCCAGTCGTTCCTTCTGAGGTACCTATGGGTACAATCACCAGGCGTTCCTTCAGGGGTACCTCTGGGTACAGTCAAAGGCCTTCCTTCTGAGGTCCCTCTGGGTACAGTCACTCTGCCTTCTTTCTCAGTTCCCTCTGGGTACAGTCACCAGGCCTTTCTTCCGAGGTCCCTCTGGGTACAGTCAACGGCCTTCCTTCTGAGGTACCTCTGGGTACAGCACCCGGGCTTATTTCTGAGGTCCCTCTGTGTACAGTCACCAGGCCTTCCTTCCGAGGTACCTCTAGGTACAATCACCAGGCCTTCCTTCTGAGGTACCTCTGGGTACAGTCACGAGGTCTTTCTTCTGAGTTAGCTCTGGGTACAGTCACCAGGCCTTTCTTCCGAGGTACTTCTGTGTACAGTCACCAGGCCTTCCTTTCGGAGGTATCTCTAGGAACAATCACCAGGCCTTCCTTCTGAGGTACCTCTGGGTACAGTCACCAGGGATTCCTCCCGAGGTACCTCTGTTTAGAGTCACCAGGCATTTCTTCCGAGTTACCTCTGGGTACAGTCACCAGGCCTTCCTTCGGAGGTAACTCTGACTACAGTCACCAGGCCTTTCTTCCGAGGTACGTCTGGGTACAGTCTCCAGGCCTTCCTTCCGAAGTACCTGTGGGTACAGTCATCAGGACTAGTTTCCGAGGTACCTCTGGGTACACTCACCAGGCCGTTCTTACGAGGTACCTCTGGTTACAGTCTCCAGTCGTTCCTTCTGAGGTACCTATGGGTACAATCACCAGGCGTTCCTTCAGGGGTGCCTCTGGGTACAGTCAAAGGCCTTCCTTCTGAGGTACCTCTGGGTACAGTCACCCTGCCTTTTTTCTCAGTTCCCTCTGGGTACAGTCAGCCGGCCTTTCTTCCGAGGTCCCTCTGGGTACAGTCAACGGCCTTCCTTCTGAGGTACCTCTGGGTACAGCACCCGGGCTTATTTCTGAGGTCCCTCTGGGTACAGTCACCAGGCCTTTCTTAGGAGGTACCTCTGGGTACAGTCACCGCCCTTCCTTCTGAGGTACCTCTGGGTACAGTCACCCGGGATTATTTCTGAGGTCCCTCTAGGTACAGTCACCAGGCTTTTCTTCCGATCTACCTCTGGGTACAGTCACCAGACCTTCCCTCTGAGGTACCTTTGGATACAGTCACCAGCCCTTGTTTCCGAGGTAAATCTGTGTACCCTCACCAGACCTTTCTTACGACGTACCTGCGGGTACAGTCACCAGGCTTTCCTTCTGAGTACGTACGGGTAGAGTCAACAGGCCTTCCTTCAGAGGTATCTCTGGGTACAGTTACACGGCCTTCTTTCTGAGGTCCCTCTGGGAACAGTCTCTAGGCCTTTCTTCTGAGGTACCTCTGGGTACAGTCACCAGGCCTTTCTCACGAAGTAACTCTGGGTACAGTCACCAGGCATTCCTTCAGAGTTAGCTCTGGGTACAGTGACCAGGCCTTCCTTCCGAGGTACCTCTGAGTACAGTCATCATGCCTTCCTTCTGAGGTACCACTGGGTACAGTCACGAGGTTTTTCTTCTGGGGTACCTCTGAGTACAGTCACCAGGCCTTTCTTCGGAGGTACGTCTGGGTAGTCACCAGGCCTTCCTTCCAAGGTACCTCTGGGTAGAGTCACCAGACCTTCCTTCCGAGGTACCTCTGGGTACACTCACCAGGCCTTTTTTCCACGGTACCTCTGAGTACAGTCACCAGGCATTCCTTCTGAGGTACCTCTGGGTACAGTCACCAGGTCTTGCTTCTGAGATACCTCTGGGT
The DNA here is from genome assembly GCF_030014295.1 of Loxodonta africana. Lineage (NCBI taxonomy): Eukaryota > Metazoa > Chordata > Mammalia > Proboscidea > Elephantidae > Loxodonta > Loxodonta africana. Next base: position 508,883 of record NW_026974903.1, on the reverse strand, counting down.
ACAGTCACCGGGCGTTTCTTCCGAGGTACCTTTGGGTACAGTCTCTGGACCTTCCTTCCGAGGTACCTCTGGGTAAAGTCACTATGCCCTCCCTCCGAGATACCTCTGGGTACAGTCACCAGTCCTTCCTTCGGAGGTACCTCTGGGTATAGTCACCAGGCCATCCTTCCGAGGTACCTCTGGGTACACTCACCAGGCCTTTTTTCCGCGGTACCTCTGAGTACAGTCACCAGGCATTCCTTCTCAGTTACCTCTGGGTACAGTCACCAGGCCTTCCTTACGAGTTACCTCTGGGTACAGTCACCAGGCCTTCCTTCTGAGATACCCCTGGATACAGTCACCAGGCCTTCCTTCTGCGGTACCTCCGAGTACTGTCACCAGTCCTTCCTTCCCAGGTACTTCTAAGTACCGTCACCAAGCATTTCTTTCGAGGTACCTCTGGTTACGGTCACCAGGCCTTCCTTCCGAGGCACTTCTGAGTTAAGCCACCAGGCTTTCCTTCCCAAGTACCTCTGGGTACAATCACCAGGCGCTCCTTCTGAGTTAGCTCTGGGTACAGTCACTAGGCCTTGCTTCCGAGGTACCACTGGGTACAGTCGCCAGGCCTTCCTTCCCAGGTACCCCTGGGTACAGTCACCAGGCCTTCCTTCCGAGGTACCTCTGACTACAGTCACCAGGCCTTTCTTCCGAGGTACGTCTGGGTACAGTCTCCAGGCCTTCCTTCCGAAGTACCTGTGGGTACAGTCATCAGGACTAGTTTCCGAGGTACCTCTGGATACACTCACCAGGCCGTTCTTAAGAGGTACCTCTGGTTACAGTCTCCAGTCGTTCCTTCTGAGGTACCTATGGGTACAATCACCAGGCGTTCCTTCAGGGGTACCTCTGGGTACAGTCAAAGGCCTTCCTTCTGAGGTCCCTCTGGGTACAGTCACTCTGCCTTCTTTCTCAGTTCCCTCTGTGTACAGTCACCAGGCCTTCCTTCCGAGGTACCTCTAGGTACAATCACCAGGCCTTCCTTCTGAGGTACCTCTGGGTACAGTCACGAGGTCTTTCTTCTGAGTTAGCTCTGGGTACAGTCACCAGGCCTTTCTTCCGAGGTACTTCTGTGTACAGTCACCAGGCCTTCCTTTCGGAGGTATCTCTAGGAACAATCACCAGGCCTTCCTTCTGAGGTACCTCTGGGTACAGTCACCAGGGATTCCTCCCGAGGTACCTCTGTTTAGAGTCACCAGGCATTTCTTCCGAGTTACCTCTGGGTACAGTCACCAGGCCTTCCTTCGGAGGTAACTCTGGCTACAGTCAGCAGGCCTTCCTTCCGAGGTACCTCTGATTACAGTCACCAGGCTTTCCTTGGGAGTTACCCTGGGTACAGTCACCACCCCTTTCTTCCGAGTTATCTCTAGGTACAGTCACCAGGCCTTCCTTCTGACGTACCTCTGGGTACAGTCATCAGGCCTTCCTTCTGAGGTACTTCTCGGAACAGTCAGCAGGCCTTTCTTCCGAGGTACCTCTGGCTGCAGTCACCTGGCTTTCCTTGGGAGATACCCTGGGTACAGTCACCACGCCTCTTTCGGAGTTACCTCTAGGTACAGTCACCAGGCCTTCGTTCCGAGGTACCCCTGGGTACAGTCACCAGGCCTTCCTTCTCAGGTACGTCTGGGTACAGTCACGAGGTATTTCTTCTGAGGTACCTCTGAGGACAGTCACCAGGCCTTCCTTTCCAGGTACCTCTGGGTACAGTCAGCAGGGCTTCCTTCCGAGGTACCTCTGGGTAGTGTCATCAGGCATTTCTTCCCAGGTATCTCTGGGTACAGTCACCAGGCCTTCGTTCCGAGGTACATCTGGGTACAGTAACCAGGCATTCCTTCTAAGGTATCCCTGGGTAAAGTCCCCAGGCCTTCCTTCCGAGGTACCTCTGAATACAGTCACCAGGACTTTCTTCCGAAGTGCGTCTGGGTACAGTCACCAGGCCTTCCTTCCGAGGTACCTCTGGGTACAATCACCGGGCCTTCCTTTCCAGGTACCTCTGCGTACAGTCACCCGGCCTTCCTTCCGAGGTCCCTCTGGGTAGAGTCAGCAGGCCTTCCTTCCGAGGTACCTCTGAGTACAGTCATCCGGCCTTTATTAAGGGGTACGTTTGGGTAGAGTCATCAGGCTTTTCTTCTGAGGAACTTCTCGTTACAGTCACCAGGCCTTCCTCCCGAGGTAACTCTGGTTACAGTCACCAGGCTTTCCGTGGGAATTACCCTGGGTACACTCACCACGCCTTTCCTACGAGTTACCTCTTGGTACAGTCACCAGGCCTTGCTTCTGAGGTACCTCTGGGTACAGTCACCAGGCCTTTCTTACGAGGTACCTCTGGGTACAGTCACCAGGCATTCCTTCAGAATTAGCTCTGGGTACAGTCACCAGGCCTTCCTTCCGAGGTACCTCTGGGTACAGTCACCAGGCCTTCCTTCTCAGGTACCTCTGGGTACAGTCACGAGGTATTTCTTCTGAGGTACCTCTGAGTACAGTCACCAGGACTTCCTTTCCAGGTACCTCTGGGTACAGTCAGCAGGGCTTCTTTCCGAGGTACCTCTGGGTAGTGTCATCAGGCATTTCTTCCCAGGTACCTCTGGGTACAGTCACCAGGCCTTCCTTCCGAGGTACCTCTGACTACAGTCACCAGGCCTTTCTTCCGAGGTACGTCTGGGTACAGTCTCCAGGCCTTGCTTCTCAGGTACCTCTGGGTACAGTCACGAGGTATTTCTTCTGAGGTACCTCTGAGTACAGTCACCAGGACTTCCTTTCCAGGTACCTCTGGGTACAGTCAGCAGGGCTTCTTTCCGAGGTACCTCTGGGTAGTGTCATCAGGCATTTCTTCCCAGGTACCTCTGGGTACAGTCACCAGGCCTTCCTTCCGAGGTACCTCTGACTACAGTCACCAGGCCTTTCTTCCGAGGTACGTCTGGGTACAGTCTCCAGGCCTTCCTTCCGAAGTACCTGTTGGTACTGTCATCAGGACTAGTTTCCGAGGTACCTCTGGGTACACTCACCAGGCCGTTTTGCGAGGTACCTCTGGTTACAGTCTCCAGTCGTTCCTTCTGAGGTACCTATGGGTACAGTCACCAGGCGTTCCTTCAGAGGTACCTCTGGGTACAGTGAAAGGCCTTCCTTCTGAGGTACCTCTGGGTACAGTCACCCTGCCTTTTTTCTCAGTTCCTTCTGGGTACAGTCACCAGGCGTTCCTTCAGAGGTACCTCTGGGTACAGTGAAAGGCCTTTCTTCCGAGGTCCCGCTGGGTACAGTCAACGGCCTTCCTTCTGAGGTACCTCTGGGTACAGCACCCGGGCTTATTTCTGAGGTCCCTCTAGGTACAATCACCAGGCTTTTCTTCCGATCTACCTCTGGGTACAGTCACCAGACCTTCCCTCTGAGGTACCTTTGGATACAGTCACCAGCCCTTGTTTCCGAGGTAAGTCTGTGTACCCTCACCAGACCTTTCTTACGACGTACCTGCGGGTACAGTCACCAGGCTTTCCTTCTGAGTACGTACGGGTAGAGTCAACAGGCCTTCCTTCAGAGGTATCTCTGGGTACAGTCACACGGCCTTCTTTCTGAGGTCCCTCTGGGAACAGTCTCTAGGCCTTTCTTCTGAGGTACCTCTGGGTACGGTCACCAGGCCTTCATTCCGAGGCACTTCTGAGTTAAGCCACCAGGCTTTCCTTCCGAAGTACCTCTGGGTACAATCACCAGGCGATCCTTCTGAGTTAGCTCTGGGTACAGTCACCTGGCCTTCCTTCCGAGGTCCCTCTGGGTAGAGTCAGCAGGCCTTCCTTCCGAGGTACCTCTGGGTACAATCACCGGGCCTTCCTTTCCAGGTACCTCTGGGTACAGTCAGCTGGCCTTCCTTCCGAGGTACCTCTGAGTACAGTCATCCGGCCTTTATTAAGGGGTACGTTTGGGTAGAGTCATCAGGCTTTCCTTCTGAGGAACTTCTCGTTACAGTCACCAGGCCTTCCTCCCGAGGTAACTCTGGTTACAGTCACCAGGCTTTCCGTGGGAATTACCCTGGGTACACTCACCACGCCTTTCCTACGAGTTACCTCTTGGTACAGTCACCAGGCCTTGCTTCTGAGGTACCTCTGGGTACAGTCACCAGGCCTTTCTTACGAGGTACCTCTGGGTACAGTCACCAGGCATTCCTTCAGAATTAGCTCTGGGTACAGTGACCAGGCCTTCCTTCTGAGGTACCTCTGGGTACAGTCACCAGACCTTCCTTCCGAGGTACCTCTGACTACAGTCACCAGGCCTTTCTTCCGAGGTACGTCTAGGTACAGTCTCCAGGCCTTCCTTCCGAAGTACCTGTGGGTACAGTCATCAGGACTAGTTTCCGAGGTACCTCTGGGTACACTCACCAGGCCGTTCTTACGAGGTACCTCTGGTTACAGTCTCCAGTCGTTCCTTCTGAGGTACCTATGGGTACAATCACCAGGCGTTCCTTCAGGGGTACCTCTGGGTACAGTCAAAGGCCTTCCTTCTGAGGTCCCTCTGGGTACAGTCACTCTGCCTTCTTTCTCAGTTCCCTCTGGGTACAGTCAGCAGGCCTTTCTTCCGAGGTCCCTCTGGGTATAGTCAACGGCCTTCCTTCTGAGGTACCTCTGGGTACAGCACCCGGGCTTATTTCTGAGGTCCCTCTGGGTACAGTCACCAGGCCTTCCTTCCGAGGTACCTCTAGGTACAATCACCAGGCCTTCCTTCTGAGGTACCTCTGGGTACAGTCACGAGATCTTTCTTCTGAGATAGCTCTGGGTACAGTCACCAGGCCTTTCTTCCGAGGTACTTCTGTGTACAGTCACCAGGCCTTCCTTTCGGAGGTATCTCTAGGAACAATCACCAGGCCTTCCTTCTGAGGTACCTCTGGGTACACTCACCAGGGATTCCTCCCGAGGTACCTCTGTTTAGAGTCAACAGGCATTTCTTCCGAGTTACCTCTGGGTACAGTCACCAGGCCTTCATTCGGAGGTAACTCTGGCTACAGTCAGCAGGCCTTCCTTCCGAGGTACCTCTGGCTGCAGTCACCTGGCTTTCCTTGGGAGATACCCTGGGTACAGTCACCACGCCTCTTTCGGAGTTACCTCTAGGTACAGTCACCAGGCCTTCGTTCCGAGGTACCCCTGGGTACAGTCACCAGGCGTTTCTTCTCAGGTACGTCTGGGTACAGTCACGAGGTATTTCTTCTGAGGTACCTCTGAGGACAGTCACCAGGCCTTCCTTTCCAGGTACCTCTGGGTACAGTCAGCAGGGCTTCCTTCCGAGGTACCTCTGGGTAGTGTCATCAGGCATTTCTTCCCAGGTATCTCTGGGTACAGTCACCAGGCCTTCCTTCCGAGGTACATCTGGGTACAGTAACCAGGCATTCCTTCTAAGGTATCCCTGGGTAAAGTCCCCAGGCCTTCCTTCCGAGGTACCTCTGAGTACAGTCACCAGGACTTTCTTCCGAAGTGCGTCTGGGTACAGTCACCAGGCCTTCCTTCCGAGGTCCCTCTGGGTAGAGTCAGCAGGCCTTCCTTCCGAGGTACCTCTGAGTACAGTCATACGGCCTTTATTAAGGGGTACGTTGGGTAGAGTCATCAGGCTTTCCTTCTGAGGAACTTCTCGTTACAGTCACCAGTCTTTCCTTCGGGAGTACCTCTGGGTATAGTCACCAGGCCATCCTTCCGAGGTAACTCTGGGTACACTCACCAGGCCTTTTTTCCGCGGTACCTCTGAGTACAGTCACCAGGCATTCCTTCTCAGGTACCTCTGGGTACAGTCACCAGGCCTTCCTTCTCAGGTACCTCTGGGTACAGTCACCAGGCCTTCCTTCTGAGATACCCCTGGGTACAGTCACCAGGCCTTCCTTCTGCGGTACCTCCGAGTACTGTCACCAGGCCTTCCTTCCCAGGTACTTCTAAGTACCGTCACCAAGCATTTCTTTCGAGGTACCTCTGGGTACGGTCACCAGGCCTTCCTTCCGAGGCACTTCTGAGTTAAACCACCAGGCTTTCCTTCCGAAGTACCTCTGGGTACAATCACCAGGCGCTCCTTCTGAGTTAGCTCTGGGTACAGTCACTAGGCCTTCCTTCCGAGGTACCTCTGGGTACAGTCACCAGGCCTTTCTTCCGAGGTGCTTCTGTGTACAGTCGCCAGGCCTTCCTTCCGAGGTACCTCTGACTACAGTCACCAGGCCTTTCTTCCGAGGTACGTCTAGGTACAGTCTCCAGGCCTTCCTTCCGAAGTACCTGTGGGTACAGTCATCAGGACTAGTTTCCGAGGTACCTCTGGGTACACTCACCAGGCCGTTCTTACGAGGTACCTCTGGTTACAGTCTCCAGTCGTTCCTTCTGAGGTACCTATGGGTACAATCACCAGGCGTTCCTTCAGGGGTACCTCTGGGTACAGTCAAAGGCCTTCCTTCCGAGGTACATCTGGGTACAGTCACTCTGCCTTCTTTCTCAGTTCCCTCTGGGTACAGTCAGCAGGCCTTTCTTCCGAGGTCCCTCTGGGTACAGTCAACGGCCTTCCTTCTGAGGTACCTCTGGGTACAGCACCCGGGCTTATGTCTGAGGTCCCTCTGGGTACAGTCACCAGGCCTTCCTTCCGAGGTACCTCTAGGTACAATCACCAGGCCTTCCTTCTGAGGTACCTCTGGGTACAGTCACGAGGTCTTTCTTCTGAGTTAGCTCTGGGTACAGTCACCAGGCCTTTCTTCCGAGGTACTTCTGTGTACAGTCACCATTCCTTCCTTCGGAGGTAACTCTGGCTACAGTCAGCAGGCCTTCCTTCCGAGGTACCTCTGGTTACAGTCACCAGGCTTTCCTTGGGAGTTACCCTGGGTACAGTCACCACTCCTTTCTTCCGAGTTATCTCTAGGTACAGTCACCAGGCCTTCCTTCCGACGTACCTCTGGGTACAGTCACCAGGCCTTCCTTCCGAGGTACCTCTGAGTACAGTCACCCGGCCTTTCTGAAGGGGTACGTCTGGGTAGAGTCATCAGGCCTTCCTTCTGAGGTACTTCTCGGAACAGTCAGCAGGCCTTTCTTCCGAGGTACCTCTGGCTGCAGTCACCTGGCTTTCCTTGGGAGATACCCTGGGTACAGTCACCACGCCTCTTTCGGAGTTACCTCTAGGTACAGTCACCAGGCCTTCGTTCCGAGGTACCCCTGGGTACAGTCACCAGGCCTTCCTTCTCAGGTACGTCTGGGTACAGTCACGAGGTATTTCTTCTGAGGTACCTCTGAGGACAGTCACCAGGCCTTCCTTTCCAGGTACCTCTGGGTACAGTCAGCAGGGCTTCCTTCCGAGGTACCTCTGGGTAGTGTCATCAGGCATTTCTTCCCAGGTATCTCTGGGTGCAGTCACCAGGCCTTCCTTCCGAGGTACATCTGGGTACAGTAACCAGGCATTCCTTCTAAGGTATCCCTGGGTAAAGTCCCCAGGCCTTCCTTTCGAGGTACCTCTGAATACAGTCACCAGGACTTTCTTCCGAAGTGCGTCTGGGTACAGTCACCAGGCCTTCCTTCCGAGGTACCTCTGGGTACAATCACCGGGCCTTCCTTTCCAGGTACCTCTGGGTACAGTCACCTGGCCTTCCTTCCGAGGTCCCTCTGGGTAGAGTCAGCAGGCCTTCCTTCCGAGGTACCTCTGAGTACAGACATCCGGCCTTTATTAAGGGGTACGTTTGGATAGAGTCATCAGGCTTTCCTTCTGAGGAACTTCTCGTTACAGTCACCAGGCCTTCCTCCCGAGGTAACTCTGGTTACAGTCACCAGGCTTTCCGTGGGAATTACCCTGGGTACACTCACCACGCCTTTCCTACGAGTTACCTCTTGGTACAGTCACCAGGCCTTGCTTCTGAGGTACCTCTGGGTACAGTCACCAGGCCTTGCTTACGAGGTACCTCTGGGTACAGTCACCAGGCATTCCTTCAGAATTAGCTCTGGGTACAGTGACCAGGCCTTCCTTCCGAGGTACCTCTGGGTACAGTCACCAGGCCTTCCTTCTCAGGTACCTCTGGGTGCAGTCACGAGGTATTTCTTCTGAGGTACCTCTGAGTACAGTCACCAGGACTTCCTTTCCAGGTACCTCTGGGTACAGTCAGCAGGGCTTCTTTCCGAGGTACCTCTGGGTAGTGTCATCAGGCATTTCTTCCCAGGTACCTCTGGGTACAGTCACCAGGCCTTCGTTCCGAGGTACCTCTGACTACAGTCACCAGGCCTTTCTTCCGAGGTACGTCTGGGTACAGTCTCCAGGCCTTCCTTCCGAAGTACCTGTTGGTACTGTCATCAGGACTAGTTTCCGAGGTACCTCTGGGTACACTCACCAGGCCGTTTTGCGAGGTACCTCTGGTTACAGTCTCCAGTCGTTCCTTCTGAGGTACCTATGGGTACAGTCACCAGGCGTTCCTTCAGAGGTACCTCTGGGTACAGTGAAAGGCCTTCCTTCTGAGGTACCTCTGGGTACAGTCACCCTGCCTTTTTTCTCAGTTCCCTCTGGGTACAGTCACCAGGCGTTCCCTCAGAGGTACCTCTGGGTACAGTGAAAGGCCTTTCTTCCGAGGTCCCTCTGGGTACAGTCAACGGCCTTCCTTCTGAGGTACCTCTGGGTACAGCACCCGGGCTTATTTCTGAGGTCCCTCTAGGTACAATCACCAGGCTTTTCTTCCGATCTACCTCTGGGTACAGTCACCAGACCTTCCCTCTGAGGTACCTTTGGATACAGTCACCAGCCCTTGTTTCCGAGGTAAGTCTGTGTACCCTCACCAGACCTTTCTTACGACGTACCTGCGGGTACAGTCACCAGGCTTTCCTTCTGAGTACGTACGGGTAGAGTCAACAGGCCTTCCTTCAGAGGTATCTCTGGGTACAGTCACACGGCCTTCTTTCTGAGGTCCCTCTGGGAACAGTCTCTAGGCCTTTCTTCTGAGGTACCTCTCGGTACAGTCACCAGGCCTTTCTCACGAAGTAACTCTGGGTACAGTGACCAGGCCTTCCTTCCGAGGTACCTCTGACTACAGTCACCAGGCCTTTCTTCCGAGGTACGTCTGGGTAGAGTCTCCAGGCCTTCCTTCCGAAGTACCTGTTGGTACTGTCATCAGGACTAGTTTCCGAGGTACCTCTGGGTACACTCACCAGGCCGTTTTGCGAGGTACCTCTGGTTACAGTCTCCAGTCGTTCCTTCTGAGGTACCTCTGGGTACAGTCACCAGGCGTTCCTTCAGAGGTACCTCTGGGTACAGTGAAAGGCCTTCCTTCTGAGGTACCTCTGGGTACAGTCACCCTGCCTTTTTTCTCAGTTCCCTCTGGGTACAGTCAGCAGGCCTTTCTTCCGAGGTCCCTCTGGGTACAGTCAACGGCCTTCCTTCTGAGGTACCTCTGGGTACAGCACCCGGGCTTATTTCTGAGGTCCCTCTGGGTACAGTCACCAGGCCTTTCTTAGGAGGTACCTCTGGGTACAGTCACCCGGGATTATTTCTGAGGTCCCTCTAGGTACAGTCACCAGGCTTTTCTTCCGATCTACCTCTGGGTACAGTCACCAGACCTTCCCTGTGAGGTACCTTTGGATACAGTCACCAGCCCTTGTTTCCGAGGTAAGTCTGTGTACCCTCACCAGACCTTTCTTACGACGTACCTGCGGGTACAGTCACCAGGCTTTCCTTCTGACTACGTACGGGTAGAGTCAACAGGCCTTCCTTCAGAGGTATCTCTGGGTACAGTCACACGGCCTTCTTTCTGAGGTCCCTCTGGGAACAGTCTCTAGGCCTTTCTTCTGAGGTACCTCTGGGTACAGTCACCAGGCCTTTCTCACGAGGTACCTCTGGGTACAGTCACCAGGCATTCCTTCAGAGTTAGCTCTGGGTACAGTGACCAGGCCTTCCTTCCGAGGTACCTCTGGGTACAGTCATCATGCCTTCCTTCTGAGGTACCACTGGGTACAGTCACGAGGTTTTTCTTCTGGGGTACCTCTGAGTACAGTCACCAGGCCTTTCTTCGGAGGTACGTCTGGGTAGTCACCAGGCCTTCCTTCCAAGGTACCTCTGGGTACAGTCACCAGGCCTTCCTTCCGTGGTGTCTCTGTGTACAGTCACGGGGCCTTTCTTCCGAGGTACCTTTGGGTACAGTCTCTGGACCTTCCTTCCGAGGTACCTCTGGGTAAAGTCACTATGCCCTCCCTCCGAGATACCTCTGGGTACAGTCACCAGTCTTTCCTTCGGAGGTACCTCTGGGTATAGTCACCAGGCCATCCTTCCGAGGTAACTCTGGGTACACTCACCAGGCCTTTTTTCCGCGGTACCTCTGAGTACAGTCACCAGGCATTCCTTCTCAGGTACCTCTGGGTACAGTCACCAGGCCTTCCTTACGAGTTACCTCTGGGTACAGTCACCAGGCCTTCCTTCTGAGATACCCCTGGGTACAGTCACCAGGCCTTCCTTCTGCGGTACCTCCGAGTACTGTCACCAGGCCTTCCTTCCCAGGTACTTCTAAGTACCGTCACCAAGCATTTCTTTCGAGGTACCTCTGGGTACGGTCACCAGGCCTTCCTTCCGAGGCACTTCTGAGTTAAGCCACCAGGCTTTCCTTCCGAAGTACCTCTGGGTACAATCACCAGGCGCTCCTTCTGAGTTAGCTCTGGGTACAGTCGCCAGGCCTTCCTTCCGAGGTACCTCTGACTACAGTCACCAGGCCTTTCTTCCGAGGTACGTCTAGGTACAGTCTCCAGGCCTTCCTTCCGAAGTACCTGTGGGTACAGTCATCAGGACTAGTTTCCGAGGTACCTCTGGGTACACTCACCAGGCCGTTCTTACGAGGTACCTCTGGTTACAGTCTCCAGTCGTTCCTTCTGAGGTACCTATGGGTACAATCACCAGGCGTTCCTTCAGGGGTACCTCTGGGTACAGTCAAAGGCCTTCCTTCTGAGGTCCCTCTGGGTACAGTCACTCTGCCTTCTTTCTCAGTTCCCTCTGGGTACAGTCAGCAGGCCTTTCTTCCGAGGTCCCTCTGGGTACAGTCAACGGCCTTCCTTCTGAGGTACCTCTGGGTACAGCACCCGGGCTTATTTCTGAGGTCCCTCTGGGTACAGTCACCAGGCCTTCCTTCCGAGGTACCTCTAGGTACAATCACCAGGCCTTCCTTCTGAGGTACCTCTGGGTACAGTCACGAGGTCTTTCTTCTGAGTTAGCTCTGGGTACAGTCACCAGGCCTTTCTTCCGAGGTACTTCTGTGTACAGTCACCAGGCCTTCCTTTCGGAGGTATCTCTAGGAACAATCACCAGGCCTTCCTTCTGAGGGACCTCTGGGTACAGTCACCAGGGATTCCTCCCGAGGTACCTCTGTTTAGAGTCACCAGGCATTTCTTCCGAGTTACCTCTGGGTACAGTCACCAGGCCTTCCTTCGGAGGTAACTCTGGCTACAGTAGGCAGGCCTTCCTTCCGAGGTACCTCTGGTTACAGTCACCAGGCTTTCCTTGGGAGTTACCCTGGGTACAGTCACCACTCCTTTCTTCCGAGTTATCTCTAGGTACAGTCACCAGGCCTTCCTTCCGAGGTACCTCTGAGTACAGTCACCCGGCCTTTCTGAAGGGGTACGTCTGGGTAGAGTCATCAGGCCTTCCTTCTGAGGTACTTCTCGGAACAGTCAGCAGGCCTTTCTTCCGAGGTACCTCTGGCTGCAGTCACCTGGCTTTCCTTGGGAGATACCCTGGGTACAGTCACCACGCCTCTTTCGGAGTTACCTCTAGGTACAGTCACCAGGCCTTCCTTCCGAGGTACCCCTGGGTACAGTCACCAGGCCTTCCTTCTCAGGTACGTCTGGGTACAGTCACGAGGTATTTCTTCTGAGGTACCTCTGAGGACAGTCACCAGGCCTTCCTTTCCAGGTACCTCTGGGTACATCAGCAGGGCTTCCTTCCGAGGTACCTCTGGGTAGTGTCATCAGGCATTTCTTCCCAGGTATCTCTGGGTACAGTCACCAGGCCTTCCTTCCGAGGTACATCTGGGTACAGTAACCAGGCATTCCTTCTAAGGTATCCCTGGGTAAAGTCCCCAGGCCTTCCTTTCGAGGTACCTCTGAATACAGTCACCAGGACTTTCTTCCGAAGTGCGTCTGGGTACAGTCACCAGGCCTTCCTTCCGAGGTACCTCTGGGTACAATCACCGGGCCTTCCTTTCCAGGTACCTCTGGGTACAGTCACCTGGCCTTCCTTCCGAGGTCCCTCTGGGTAGAGTCAGCAGGCCTTCCTTCCGAGGTACCTCTGGGTACAATCACCGGGCCTTCCTTTCCAGGTACCTCTGGGTACAGTCACCTGGCCTTCCTTCCGAGGTCCCTCTGGGTAGAGTCAGCAGGCCTTCCTTCCGAGGTACCTCTGAGTACAGTCATCCGGCCTTTATTAAGGGGTACGTTTGGGTAGAGTCATCAGGCTTTCCTTCTGAGGAACTTCTCGTTACAGTCACCAGGCCTTCCTCCCGAGGTAACTCTGGTTACAGTCACCAGGCTTTCCGTGGGAATTACCCTGGGTACACTCACCACGCCTTTCCTACGAGTTACCTCTTGGTACAGTCACCAGGCCTTGCTTCTGAGGTACCTCTGGGTACAGTCACCAGGCCTTTCTTACGAGGTACCTCTGGGTACAGTCACCAGGCATTCCTTCAGAATTAGCTCTGGGTACAGTGACCAGGCCTTCCTTCTGAGGTACCTCTGGGTACAGTCACCAGACCTTCCTTCCGAGGTACCTCTGACTACAGTCACCAGGCCTTTCTTCCGAGGTACGTCTAGGTACAGTCTCCAGGCCTTCCTTCCGAAGTACCTGTGGGTACAGTCATCAGGACTAGTTTCCGAGGTACCTCTGGGTACACTCACCAGGCCGTTCTTACGAGGTACCTCTGGTTACAGTCTCCAGTCGTTCCTTCTGAGGTACCTATGGGTACAATCACCAGGCGTTCCTTCAGGGTTACCTCTGGGTACAGTCAAAGGCCTTCCTTCTGAGGTCCCTCTGGGTACAGTCACTCTGCCTTCTTTCTCAGTTCCCTCTGGGTACAGTCAACGGCCTTCCTTCTGAGGTACCTCTGGGTACAGCACCCGGGCTTATTTCTGAGGTCCCTCTGGGTACAGTCACCAGGCCTTCCTTCCGAGGTACCTCTAGGTACAATCACCAGGCCTTCCTTCTGAGGTACCTCTGGGTACAGTCACGAGGTCTTTCTTCTGAGTTAGCTCTGGGTACAGTCACGAGGTCTTTCTTCTGAGTTAGCTCTGGGTACAGTCACCAGGCCTTTCTTCCGAGGTACTTCTGTGTACAGTCACCAGGCCTTCCTTTCGGAGGTATCTCTAGGAACAATCACCAGGCCTTCCTTTTGAGGTACCTCTGGGTACAGTCACCAGGGATTCCTCCCGAGGTACCTCTGTTTAGAGTCACCAGGCATTTCTTCCGAGTTACCTCTGGGTACAGTCACCAGGCCTTCCTTCGGAGGTAACTCTGGCTACAGTCAGCAGGCCTTCCTTCCGAGGTACCTCTGGTTACAGTCACCAGGCTTTCCTTGGGAGTTACCCTGGGTACAGTAACCACCCCTTTCTTCCGAGTTATCTCTAGATACAGTCACCAGGCCTTCCTTCCGAGGTACCTGTGAGTACAGTCACCCGGCCTTTCTGAAGGGGTACGTCTGGGTAGAGTCATCAGGCCTTCCTTCTGAGGTACTTCTCGGAACAGTCAGCAGGCCTTTCTTCCGAGGTACCTCTGGCTGCAGTCACCTGGCTTTCCTTGGGAGATACCCTGGGTACAGTCACCACGCCTCTTTCGGAGTTACCTCTAGGTACAGTCACCAGGCCTTCGTTCCGAGGTACCCCTGGGTACAGTCACCAGGCCTTCCTTCTCAGGTACGTCTGGGTACAGTCACGAGGTATTTCTTCTGAGGTACCTCTGAGGACAGTCACCAGGCCTTCCTTTCCAGGTACCTCTGGGTACAGTCAGCAGGGCTTCCTTCCGAGGTACCTCTGGGTAGTGTCATCAGGCATTTCTTCCCAGGTATCTCTGGGTACAGTCACCAGGCCTTCCTTCCGAGGTACATCTGGGTACAGTAACCAGGCATTCCTTCTAAGGTATCCCTGGGTAAAGTCCCCAGGCCTTCCTTTCGAGGTACCTCTGAATACAGTCACCAGGACTTTCTTCCGAAGTGCGTCTGGGTACAGTCACCAGGCCTTCCTTCCGAGGTACCTCTGGGTACAATCACCGGGCCTTCCTTTCCAGGTACCTCTGGGTACAGTCACCTGGCCTTCCTTCCGAGGTCCCTCTGGGTAGAGTCAGCAGGCCTTCCTTCCGAGGTACCTCTGGGTACAATCACCGGGCCTTCCTTTCCAGGTACCTCTGGGTACAGTCACCTGGCCTTCCTTCCGAGGTCCCTCTGGGTAGAGTCAGCAGGCCTTCCTTCCGAGGTACCTCTGAGTACAGTCATCCGGCCTTTATTAAGGGGTACGTTTGGGTAGAGTCATCAGGCTTTCCTTCTGAGGAACTTCTCGTTACAGTCACCAGGCCTTCCTCCCGAGGTAACTCTGGTTACAGTCACCAGGCTTTCCGTGGGAATTACCCTGGGTACACTCACCACGCCTTTCCTACGAGTTACCTCTTGGTACAGTCACCAGGCCTTGCTTCTGAGGTACCTCTGGGTACAGTCACCAGGCCTTTCTTACGAGGTACCTCTGGGTACAGTCACCAGGCATTCCTTCAGAATTAGCTCTGGGTACAGTGACCAGGCCTTCCTTCTGAGGTACCTCTGGGTACAGTCACCAGACCTTCCTTCCGAGGTACCTCTGACTACAGTCACCAGGCCTTTCTTCCGAGGTACGTCTAGGTACAGTCTCCAGGCCTTCCTTCCGAAGTACCTGTGGGTACAGTCATCAGGACTAGTTTCCGAGGTACCTCTGGGTACACTCACCAGGCCGTTCTTACGAGGTACCTCTGGTTACAGTCTCCAGTCGTTCCTTCTGAGGTACCTATGGGTACAATCACCAGGCGTTCCTTCAGGGTTACCTCTGGGTACAGTCAAAGGCCTTCCTTCTGAGGTCCCTCTGGGTACAGTCACTCTGCCTTCTTTCTCAGTTCCCTCTGGGTACAGTCAACGGCCTTCCTTCTGAGGTACCTCTGGGTACAGCACCCGGGCTTATTTCTGAGGTCCCTCTGGGTACAGTCACCAGGCCTTCCTTCCGAGGTACCTCTAGGTACAATCACCAGGCCTTCCTTCTGAGGTACCTCTGGGTACAGTCACGAGGTCTTTCTTCTGAGTTAGCTCTGGGTACAGTCACGAGGTCTTTCTTCTGAGTTAGCTCTGGGTACAGTCACCAGGTCTTTCTTCCGAGGTACTTCTGTGTACAGTCACCAGGCCTTCCTTTCGGAGGTATCTCTAGGAACAATCACCAGGCCTTCCTTTTGAGGTACCTCTGGGTACAGTCACCAGGGATTCCTCCCGAGGTACCTCTGTTTAGAGTCACCAGGCATTTCTTCCGAGTTACCTCTGGGTACAGTCACCAGGCCTTCCTTCGGAGGTAACTCTGGCTACAGTCAGCAGGCCTTCCTTCCGAGGTACCTCTGGTTACAGTCACCAGGCTTTCCTTGGGAGTTACCCTGGGTACAGTAACCACCCCTTTCTTCCGAGTTATCTCTAGATACAGTCACCAGGCCTTCCTTCCGAGGTACCTGTGAGTACAGTCACCCGGCCTTTCTGAAGGGGTACGTCTGGGTAGAGTCATCAGGCCTTCCTTCTGAGGTACTTCTCGGAACAGTCAGCAGGCCTTTCTTCCGAGGTACCTCTGGCTGCAGTCACCTGGCTTTCCTTGGGAGATACCCTGGGTACAGTCACCACGCCTCTTTCGGAGTTACCTCTAGGTACAGTCACCAGGCCTTCGTTCCGAGGTACCCCTGGGTACAGTCACCAGGCCTTCCTTCTCAGGTACGTCTGGGTACAGTCACGAGGTATTTCTTCTGAGGTACCTCTGAGGACAGTCACCAGGCCTTCCTTTCCAGGTACCTCTGGGTACAGTCAGCAGGGCTTCCTTCCGAGGTACCTCTGGGTAGTGTCATCAGGCATTTCTTCCCAGGTATCTCTGGGTACAGTCACCAGGCCTTCCTTCCGAGGTACATCTGGGTACAGTAACCAGGCATTCCTTCTAAGGTATCCCTGGGTAAAGTCCCCAGGCCTTCCTTTCGAGGTACCTCTGAATACAGTCACCAGGACTTTCTTCCGAAGTGCGTCTGGGTACAGTCACCAGGCCTTCCTTCCGAGGTACCTCTAGGTACAATCACCAGGCCTTCCTTCTGAGGTACCTCTGGGTACAGTCACGAGGTCTTTCTTCTGAGTTAGCTCTGGGTACAGTCACCAGACCTTTCTTCCGAGGTACTTCTGTGTACAGTCACCAGGCCTTCCTCTCGGAGGTATCTCTAGGAACAATCACCAGGCCTTCCTTCTGAGGTACCTCTGGGTACAGTCACCAGGGATTCCTCCCGAGGTACCTCTGTTTAGAGTCACCAGGCATTTCTTCCGAGTTACCTCTGGGTACAGTCACCAGGCCTTCCTTCGGAGGTAACTCTGGCTACAGTCAGCAGGCCTTCCTTCCGAGGTACCTCTGGTTACAGTCACCAGGCTTTCCTTGGGAGTTACCCTGGGTACAGTCACCACCCCTTTCTTCCGAGTTATCTCTAGGTACAGTCACCAGGCCTTCCTTCCGACGTACCTCTGGGTACAGTCACCAGGCCTTCCTTCCGAGGTACCTCTGAGTACAGTCACCCGGCCTTTCTGAAGGGGTACGTCTGGGTAGAGTCATCAGGCCTTCCTTCTGAGGTACTTCTCGGAACAGTCACCAGGCCTTTCTTCCGAGGTACCTCTGGCTGCAGTCACCTGGCTTTCCTTGGGAGATACCCTGGGTACAGTCACCACGCCTCTTTCGGAGT
The DNA here is from genome assembly GCF_030014295.1 of Loxodonta africana. Classification (NCBI taxonomy): domain Eukaryota; kingdom Metazoa; phylum Chordata; class Mammalia; order Proboscidea; family Elephantidae; genus Loxodonta; species Loxodonta africana. The sequence continues at coordinate 491,930 of NW_026974903.1, read as the reverse complement.
TACCTCTAGGTACAGTCACCAGGCCTTCGTTCCGAGGTACCCCTGGGTACAGTCACCAGGCCTTCCTTCTCAGGTACGTCTGGGTACAGTCACGAGGTATTTCTTCTGAGGTACCTCTGAGGACAGTCACCAGGCCTTCCTTTCCAGGTACCTCTGGGTACAGTCAGCAGGGCTTCCTTCCGAGGTACCTCTGGGTAGTGTCATCAGGCATTTCTTCCCAGGTATCTCTGGGTACAGTCACCAGGCCTTCCTTCCGAGGTACATCTGGGTACAGTAACCAGGCATTCCTTCTAAGGTATCCCTGGGTAAAGTCCCCAGGCCTTCCTTTCGAGGTACCTCTGAATACAGTCACCAGGACTTTCTTCCGAAGTGCGTCTGGGTACAGTCACCAGGCCTTCCTTCCGAGGTACCTCTGGGTACAATCACCGGGCCTTCCTTTCCAGGTACCTCTGGGTACAGTCACCTGGCCTTCCTTCCGAGGTCCCTCTGGGTAGAGTCAGCAGGCCTTCCTTCCGAGGTACCTCTGGGTACAATCACCGGGCCTTCCTTTCCAGGTACCTCTGGGTACAGTCAGCTGGCCTTCCTTCCGAGGTACCTCTGAGTACAGTCATCCGGCCTTTATTAAGGGGTACGTTTGGGTAGAGTCATCAGGCTTTCCTTCTGAGGAACTTCTCGTTACAGTCACCAGGCCTTCCTCCCGAGGTAACTCTGGTTACAGTCACCAGGCTTTCCGTGGGAATTACCCTGGGTACACTCACCACGCCTTTCCTACGAGTTACCTCTTGGTACAGTCACCAGGCCTTGCTTCTGAGGTACCTCTGGGTACAGTCACCAGGCCTTTCTTACGAGGTACCTCTGGGTACAGTCACCAGGCATTCCTTCAGAATTAGCTCTGGGTACAGTGACCAGGCCTTCCTTCTGAGGTACCTCTGGGTACAGTCACCAGACCTTCCTTCCGAGGTACCTCTGACTACAGTCACCAGGCCTTTCTTCCGAGGTACGTCTAGGTACAGTCTCCAGGCCTTCCTTCCGAAGTACCTGTGGGTACAGTCATCAGGACTAGTTTCCGAGGTACCTCTGGGTACACTCACCAGGCCGTTCTTACGAGGTACCTCTGGTTACAGTCTCCAGTCGTTCCTTCTGAGGTACCTATGGGTACAATCACCAGGCGTTCCTTCAGGGGTACCTCTGGGTACAGTCAAAGGCCTTCCTTCTGAGGTCCCTCTGGGTACAGTCACTCTGCCTTCTTTCTCAGTTCCCTCTGGGTACAGTCAGCAGGCCTTTCTTCCGAGGTCCCTCTGGGTACAGTCAACGGCCTTCCTTCTGAGGTACCTCTGGGTACAGCACCCGGGCTTATTTCTGAGGTCCCTCTGGGTACAGTCACCAGGCCTTCCTTCCGAGGTACCTCTAGGTACAATCACCAGGCCTTCCTTCTGAGGTACCTCTGGGTACAGTCACGAGGTCTTTCTTCTGAGTTAGCTCTGGGTACAGTCACCAGGCCTTTCTTCCGAGGTACTTCTGTGTACAGTCACCAGGCCTTCCTTTCGGAGGTATCTCTAGGAACAATCACCAGGCCTTCCTTCTGAGGTACCTCTGGGTACAGTCACCAGGGATTCCTCCCGAGGTACCTCTGTTTAGAGTCACCAGGCATTTCTTCCGAGTTACCTCTGGGTACAGTCACCAGGCCTTCCTTCGGAGGTAACTCTGGCTACAGTCAGCAGGCCTTCCTTCCGAGGTACCTCTGGTTACAGTCACCAGGCTTTCCTTGGGAGTTACCCTGGGTACAGTCACCACCCCTTTCTTCCGAGTTATCTCTAGGTACAGTCACCAGGCCTTCCTTCCGAGGTACCTCTGAGTACAGTCACCCGGCCTTTCTGAAGGGGTACGTCTGGGTAGAGTCATCAGGCCTTCCTTCTGAGGTACTTCTCGGAACAGTCAGCAGGCCTTTCTTCCGAGGTACCTCTGGCTGCAGTCACCTGGCTTTCCTTGGGAGATACCCTGGGTACAGTCACCACGCCTCTTTCGGAGTTACCTCTAGGTACAGTCACCAGGCCTTCGTTCCGAGGTACCCCTGGGTACAGTCACCAGGCCTTCCTTCTCAGGTACGTCTGGGTACAGTCACGAGGTATTTATTCTGAGGTACCTCTGAGGACAGTCACCAGGCCTTCCTTTCCAGGTACCTCTGGGTACAGTCAGCAGGGCTTCCTTCCGAGGTACCTCTGGGTAGTGTCATCAGGCATTTCTTCCCAGGTATCTCTGGGTACAGTCACCAGGCCTTCCTTCCGAGGTACATCTGGGTACAGTAACCAGGCATTCCTTCTAAGGTATCCCTGGGTAAAGTCCCCAGGCCTTCCTTTCGAGGTACCTCTGAATACAGTCACCAGGACTTTCTTCCGAAGTGCGTCTGGGTACAGTCACCAGGCCTTCCTTCCGAGGTACCTCTAGGTACAATCACCAGGCCTTCCTTCTGAGGTACCTCTGGGTACAGTCACGAGGTCTTTCTTCTGAGTTAGCTCTGGGTACAGTCACCAGGCCTTTCTTCCGAGGTACTTCTGTGTACAGTCACCAGGCCTTCCTTTCGGAGGTATCTCTAGGAACAATCACCAGGCCTTCCTTCTGAGGGACCTCTGGGTACAGTCACCAGGGATTCCTCCCGAGGTACCTCTGTTTAGAGTCACCAGGCATTTCTTCCGAGTTACCTCTGGGTACAGTCACCAGGCCTTCCTTCGGAGGTAACTCTGGCTACAGTCAGCAGGCCTTCCTTCCGGGGTACCTCTGGTTACAGTCACCAGGCTTTCCTTGGGAGTTACCCTGGGTACAGTCACCACCCCTTTCTTTCGAGTTATCTCTAGGTACAGTCACCAGGCCTTCCTTCCGACGTACCTCTGGGTACAGTCACCAGGCCTTCCTTCCGAGGTACCTCTGAGTACAGTCACCCGGCCTTTCTGAAGGAGTACGTCTGGGTAGAGTCATCAGGCCTTCCTTCTGAGGTACTTCTCGGAACAGTCAGCAGGCCTTTCTTCCGAGGTACCTCTGGCTGCAGTCACCTGGCTTTCCTTGGGAGATACCCTGGGTACAGTCACCACGCCTCTTTCGGAGTTACCTCTAGGTACAGTCACCAGGCCTTCGTTCCGAGGTACCCCTGGGTACAGTCACCAGGCCTTCCTTCTCAGGTACGTCTGGGTACAGTCACGAGGTATTTCTTCTGAGGTACCTCTGAGGACAGTCACCAGGCCTTCCTTTCCAGGTACCTCTGGGTACAGTCAGCAGGGCTTCCTTCCGAGGTACCTCTGGGTAGTGTCATCAGGCATTTCTTCCCAGGTATCTCTGGGTACAGTCACCAGGCCTTCCTTCCGAGGTACATCTGGGTACAGTAACCAGGCATTCCTTCTAAGGTATCCCTGGGTAAAGTCCCCAGGCCTTCCTTTCGAGGTACCTCTGAATACAGTCACCAGGACTTTCTTCCGAAGTGCGTCTGGGTACAGTCACCAGGCCTTCCTTCCGAGGTACCTCTGGGTACAATCACCGGGCCTTCCTTTCCAGGTACCTCTGGGTACAGTCACCTGGCCTTCCTTCCGAGGTCCCTCTGGGTAGAGTCAGCAGGCCTTCCTTCCGAGGTACCTCTGGGTACAATCACCGGGCCTTCCTTTCCAGGTACCTCTGGGTACAGTCAGCTGGCCTTTATTAAGGGGTACGTTTGGGTAGAGTCATCAGGCTTTCCTTCTGAGGAACTTCTCGTTACAGTCAACAGGCCTTCCTCCCGAGGTAACTCTGGTTACAGTCACCAGGCTTTCGGTGGGAATTACCCTGGGTACACTCACCACGCCTTTCCTACGACTTACCTCTTGGTACAGTCACCAGGCCTTGCTTCTGAGGTACCTCTGGGTACAGTCACCCTGCCTTTTTTCTCAGTTCCCTCTGGGTACAGTCAGCAGGCCTTTCTTCCGAGGTCCCTCTGGGTACAGTCAACGGCCTTCCTTCTGAGGTACCTCTGGGTACAGCACCCGGGCTTATTTCTGAGGTCCCTCTGGGTACAGTCACCAGGCCTTTCTTAGGAGGTACCTCTGGGTACAGTCACCGCCCTTCCTTCTGAGGTACCTCTGGGTACAGTCACCCGGGATTATTTCTGAGGTCCCTCTAGGTACAGTCACCAGGCTTTTCTTCCGATCTACCTCTGGGTACAGTCACCAGACCTTCCCTCTGAGGTACCTTTGGATACAGTCACCAGCCCTTGTTTCCGAGGTAAGTCTGTGTACCCTCACCAGACCTTTCTTACGACGTACCTGCGGGTACAGTCACCAGGCTTTCCTTCTGAGTACGTACGGGTAGAGTCAACAGGCCTTCCTTCAGAGGTATCTCTGGGTACAGTCACACGGCCTTCTTTCTGAGGTCCCTCTGGGAACAGTCTCTAGGCCTTTCTTCTGAGGTACCTCTGGGTACAGTCACCAGGCCTTTCTCACGAGGTACCTCTGGGTACAGTCACCAGGCATTCCTTCAGAGTTAGCTCTGGGTACAGTGACCAGGCCTTTCTTCCGAGGTACCTCTGGGTACAGTCATCATGCCTTCCTTCTGAGGTACCACTGGGTACAGTCACGAGGTTTTTCTTCTGGGGTACCTCTGAGTACAGTCACCAGGCCTTTCTTCGGAGGTACGTCTGGGTAGTCACCAGGCCTTCCTTCCAAGGTACCTCTGGGTACAGTCACCAGGCCTTCCTTCCGTGGTGTCTCTGTGTACAGTCACGGGGCCTTTCTTCCGAGGTACCTTTGGGTACAGTCTCTGGATCTTCCTTCCGAGGTACCTCTGGGTAAAGTCACTATGCCCTCCCTCCGAGATACCTCTGGGTACAGTCACCAGTCTTTCCTTCGGAGGTACCTCTGGGTATAGTCACCAGGCCATCCTTCAGAGGTACCTCTGGGTACACTCACCAGGCCTTTTTTCCGCGGTACCTCTGAGTACAGTTACCAGGCATTCCTTCTCAGGTACCTCTGGGTACAGTCACCAGGCCTTCCTTACGAGTTAACTCTGGGTACAGTCACCAGGCCTTCCTTCTGAGATACCCCTGGGTACAGTCACCAGGCCTTCCTTCTGCGGTACCTCCGAGTACTGTCACCAGGCCTTCCTTCCCAGGTACTTCTAAGTACCGTCACCAAGCATTTCTTTCGAGGTACCTCTGGGTACGGTCACCAGGCCTTCCTTCCGAGGCACTTCTGAGTTAAGCCACCAGGCTTTCCTTCCGAAGTACCTCTGGGTACAATCACCAGGCGCTCCTTCTGAGTTAGCTCTGGGTACAGTCACTAGGCCTTCCTTCCGAGGTACCTCTGGGTACAGTCACCAGGCCTTTCTTCCGAGGTGCTTCTGTGTACAGTCGCCAGGCCTTCCTTCCGAGGTACCTCTGACTACAGTCACCAGGCCTTTCTTCCGAGGTACGTCTAGGTACAGTCTCCAGGCCTTCCTTCGGAGGTAACTCTGGCTACAGTAGGCAGGCCTTCCTTCCGAGGTACCTCTGGTTACAGTCACCAGGCTTTCCTTGGGAGTTACCCTGGGTACAGTCACCACTCCTTTCTTCCGAGTTATCTCTAGGTACAGTCACCAGGCCTTCCTTCCGACGTACCTCTGGGTACAGTCACCAGGCCTTCCTTCCGAGGTACCTCTGAGTACAGTCACCCGGCCTTTCTGAAGGGGTACGTCTGGGTAGAGTCATCAGGCCTTCCTTCTGAGGTACTTCTCGGAACAGTCAGCAGGCCTTTCTTCCGAGGTACCTCTGGCTGCAGTCACCTGGCTTTCCTTGGGAGATACCCTGGGTACAGTCACCACGCCTCTTTCGGAGTTACCTCTAGGTACAGTCACCAGGCCTTCGTTCCGAGGTACCCCTGGGTACAGTCACCAGGCCTTCCTTCTCAGGTACGTCTGGGTACAGTCACGAGGTATTTCTTCTGAGGTACCTCTGAGGACAGTCACCAGGCCTTCCTTTCCAGGTACCTCTGGGTACATCAGCAGGGCTTCCTTCCGAGGTACCTCTGGGTAGTGTCATCAGGCATTTCTTCCCAGGTATCTCTGGGTACAGTCACCAGGCCTTCCTTCCGAGGTACATCTGGGTACAGTAACCAGGCATTCCTTCTAAGGTATCCCTGGGTAAAGTCCCCAGGCCTTCCTTTCGAGGTACCTCTGAATACAGTCACCAGGACTTTCTTCCGAAGTGCGTCTGGGTACAGTCACCAGGCCTTCCTTCCGAGGTACCTCTGGGTACAATCACCGGGCCTTCCTTTCCAGGTACCTCTGGGTACAGTCACCTGGCCTTCCTTCCGAGGTCCCTCTGGGTAGAGTCAGCAGGCCTTCCTTCCGAGGTACCTCTGGGTACAATCACCGGGCCTTCCTTTCCAGGTACCTCTGGGTACAGTCACCTGGCCTTCCTTCCGAGGTCCCTCTGGGTAGAGTCAGCAGGCCTTCCTTCCGAGGTACCTCTGAGTACAGTCATCCGGCCTTTATTAAGGGGTACGTTTGGATAGAGTCATCAGGCTTTCCTTCTGAGGAACTTCTCGTTACAGTCACCAGGCCTTCCTCCCGAGGTAACTCTGGTTACAGTCACCAGGCTTTCGGTGGGAATTACCCTGGGTACACTCACCACGCCTTTCCTACGAGTTACCTCTTGGTACAGTCACCAGGCCTTGCTTCTGAGGTACCTCTGGGTACAGTCACCAGGCCTTTCTTACGAGGTACCTCTGGGTACAGTCACCAGGCATTCCTTCAGAATTAGCTCTGGGTACAGTGACCAGGCCTTCCTTCCGAGGTACCTCTGGGTACAGTCACCAGAGCTTCCTTCCGAGGAACCTCTGACTACAGTCACCAGGCCTTTCTTCCGAGGTACGTCTAGGTACAGTCTCCAGGCCTTCCTTCCGAAGTACCTGTGGGTACAGTCATCAGGACTAGTTTCCGAGGTACCTCTGGGTACACTCACCAGGCCGTTCTTACGAGGTACCTCTGGTTACAGTCTCCAGTCGTTCCTTCTGAGGTACCTATGGGTACAGTCACCAGGCGTTCCTTCAGGGGTACCTCTGGGTACAGTCAAAGGCCTTCCTTCTGAGGTCCCTCTGGGTACAGTCACTCTGCCTTCTTTCTCAGTTCCCTCTGGGTACAGTCAGCAGGCCTTTCTTCCGAGGTCCCTCTGGGTACAGTCAACGGCCTTCCTTCTGAGGTACCTCTGGGTACAGCACCCGGGCTTATTTCTGAGGTCCCTCTGAGTACAGTCACCAGGCCTTCCTTCCGAGGTACCTCTAGGTACAATCACCAGGCCTTCCTTCTGAGGTACCTCTGGGTACAGTCACGAGGTCTTTCTTCCGAGTTATCTCTAGGTACAGTCACCAGGCCTTCCTTCCGAGGTACCTCTGAGTACAGTCACCCGGCCTTTCTGAAGGGGTACGTCTGGGTAGAGTCATCAGGCCTTCCTTCTGAGGTACTTCTCGGAACAGTCAGCAGGCCTTTCTTCCGAGGTACCTCTGGCTGCAGTCACCTGGCTTTCCTTGGGAGATACCCTGGGTACAGTCACCACGCCTCTTTCGGAGTTACCTCTAGGTACAGTCACCAGGCCTTCGTTCCGAGGTACCCCTGGGTACAGTCACCAGGCCTTCCTTCTCAGGTACGTCTGGGTACAGTCACGAGGTATTTCTTCTGAGGTACCTCTGAGGACAGTCACCAGGCCTTCCTTTCCAGGTACCTCTGGGTACAGTCAGCAGGGCTTCCTTCCGAGGTACCTCTGGGTAGTGTCATCAGGCATTTCTTCCCAGGTATTTCTGGGTACAGTCACCAGGCCTTCCTTCCGAGGTACATCTGGGTACAGTAACCAGGCATTCCTTCTAAGGTATCCCTGGGTAAAGTCCCCAGGCCTTCCTTTCGAGGTACCTCTGAATACAGTCACCAGGACTTTCTTCCGAAGTGCGTCTGGGTACAGTCACCAGGCCTTCCTTCCGAGGTACCTCTAGGTACAATCACCAGGCCTTCCTTCTGAGGTACCTCTGGGTACAGTCACGAGGTCTTTCTTCTGAGTTAGCTCTGGGTACAGTCACCAGGCCTTTCTTCCGAGGTACTTCTGTGTACAGTCACCAGGCCTTCCTTTCGGAGGTATCTCTAGGAACAATCACCAGGCCTTCCTTCTGAGGTACCTCTGGGTACAGTCACCAGGGTTTCCTCCCGAGGTACCTCTGTTTAGAGTCACCAGGCATTTCTTCTGAGGTACCTCTGGGTACAGTCACCAGGCCTTCCTTCCGAGGTACCTCTGACTACAGTCACCAGGCCTTTCTTCCGAGGTACGTCTAGGTACAGTCTCCAGGCCTTCCTTCCGAAGTACCTGTGGGTACAGTCATCAGGACTAGTTTCCGAGGTACCTCTGGGTACACTCACCAGGCCGTTCTTACGAGGTACCTCTGGTTACAGTCTCCAGTTGTTCCTTCTGAGGTATCTATGGGTACAATCACCAGGCGTTCCTTCAGGGTTACCTCTGGGTACAGTCAAAGGCCTTCCTTTTGAGGTCCCTCTGGGTACAGTCACTCTGCCTTCTTTCTCAGTTCCCTCTGGGTACAGTCAGCAGGCCTTTCTTCCGAGGTCCCTCTGGGTACAGTCAACGGCCTTCCTTCTGAGGTACCTCTGGGTACAGCACCCGGGCTTATTTCTGAGGTCCCTCTGGGTACAGTCACCAGGCCTTCCTTCCGAGGTACATCTAGGTACAATCACCAGGCCTTCCTTCTGAGGTACCTCTGGGTACAGTCACGAGGTCTTTCTTCTGAGTTAGCTCTGGGTACAGTCACCAGGCCTTTCTTCCGAGGTACTTCTGTGTACAGTCACCAGGCCTTCCTTTCGGAGGTATCTCTAGGAACAATCACCAGGCCTTCCTTCTGAGGGACCTCTGGGTACAGTCACCAGGGATTCCTCCCGAGGTACCTCTGTTTAGAGTCACCAGGCATTTCTTCCGAGTTACCTCTGGGTACAGTCACCAGGCCTTCCTTCGGAGGTAACTCTGGCTACAGTCAGCAGGCCTTCCTTCCGAGGTACCTCTGGTTACAGTCACCAGGCTTTCCTTGGGAGTTACCCTGGGTACAGTCACCACCCCTTTCTTCCGAGTTATCTCTAGGTACAGTCACCAGGCCTTCCTTCCGACGTACCTCTGGGTACAGTCACCCGGCCTTTCTGAAGGGGTACGTCTGGGTAGAGTCATCAGGCCTTCCTTCTGAGGTACTTCTCGGAACAGTCAGCAGGCCTTTCTTCCGAGGTACCTCTGGCTGCAGTCACCTGGCTTTCCTTGGGAGATACCCTGGGTACAGTCACCACGCCTCTTTCGGAGTTACCTCTAGGTACAGTCACCAGGCCTTCGTTCCGAGGTACCCCTGGGTACAGTCACCAGGCCTTCCTTCTCAGGTACGTCTGGGTACAGTCACGAGGTATTTCTTCTGAGGTACCTCTGAGGACAGTCACCAGGCCTTCCTTTCCAGGTACCTCTGGGTACAGTCAGCAGGGCTTCCTTCCGAGGTACCTCTGGGTAGTGTCATCAGGCATTTCTTCCCAGGTATCTCTGGGTACAGTCACCAGGCCTTCCTTCCGAGGTACATCTGGGTACAGTAACCAGGCATTCCTTCTAAGGTATCCCTGGGTAAAGTCCCCAGGCCTTCCTTTCGAGGTACCTCTGAATACAGTCACCAGGACTTTCTTCCGAAGTGCGTCTGGGTACAGTCACCAGGCCTTCCTTCCGAGGTACCTCTGGGTACAATCACCGGGCCTTCCTTTCCAGGTACCTCTGGGTACAGTCACCTGGCCTTCCTTCCGAGGTCCCTCTGGGTAGAGTCAGCAGGCCTTCCTTCCGAGGTACCTCTGAGTACAGTCATCCGGCCTTTATTAAGGGGTACGTTTGGATAGAGTCATCAGGCTTTCCTTCTGAGGAACTTCTCGTTACAGTCACCAGGCCTTCCTCCCGAGGTAACTCTGGTTACAGTCACCAGGCTTTCGGTGGGAATTACCCTGGGTACACTCACCACGCCTTTCCTACGAGTTACCTCTTGGTACAGTCACCAGGCCTTGCTTCTGAGGTACCTCTGGGTACAGTCACCAGGCCTTGCTTACGAGGTACCTCTGGGTACAGTCACCAGGCATTCCTTCAGAATTAGCTCTGGGTACAGTGACCAGGCCTTCCTTCCGAGGTACCTCTGGGTACAGTCACCAGGCCTTCCTTCTCAGGTACCTCTGGGTACAGTCACGAGGTATTTCTTCTGAGGTACCTCTGAGTACAGTCACCAGGACTTCCTTTCCAGGTACCTCTGGGTACAGTCAGCAGGGCTTCTTTCCGAGGTACCTCTGGGTAGTGTCATCAGGCATTTCTTCCCAGGTACCTCTGGGTACAGTCACCAGGCCTTCGTTCCGAGGTACCTCTGACTACAGTCACCAGGCCTTTCTTCCGAGGTACGTCTGGGTACAGTCTCCAGGCCTTCCTTCCGAAGTACCTGTTGGTACTGTCATCAGGACTAGTTTCCGAGGTACCTCTGGGTACACTCACCAGGCCGTTTTGCGAGGTACCTCTGGTTACAGTCTCCAGTCGTTCCTTCTGAGGTACCTATGGGTACAGTCACCAGGCGTTCCTTCAGAGGTACCTCTGGGTACAGTGAAAGGCCTTCCTTCTGAGGTACCTCTGGGTACAGTCACCCTGCCTTTTTTCTCAGTTCCCTCTGGGTACAGTCACCAGGCGTTCCCTCAGAGGTACCTCTGGGTACAGTGAAAGGCCTTTCTTCCGAGGTCCCTCTGGGTACAGTCAACGGCCTTCCTTCTGAGGTACCTCTGGGTACAGCACCCGGGCTTATTTCTGAGGTCCCTCTAGGTACAATCACCAGGCTTTTCTTCCGATCTACCTCTGGGTACAGTCACCAGACCTTCCCTCTGAGGTACCTTTGGATACAGTCACCAGCCCTTGTTTCCGAGGTAAGTCTGTGTACCCTCACCAGACCTTTCTTACGACGTACCTGCGGGTACAGTCACCAGGCTTTCCTTCTGAGTACGTACGGGTAGAGTCAACAGGCCTTCCTTCAGAGGTATCTCTGGGTACAGTCACACGGCCTTCTTTCTGAGGTCCCTCTGGGAACAGTCTCTAGGCCTTTCTTCTGAGGTACCTCTCGGTACAGTCACCAGGCCTTTCTCACGAAGTAACTCTGGGTACAGTGACCAGGCCTTCCTTCCGAGGTACCTCTGACTACAGTCACCAGGCCTTTCTTCCGAGGTACGTCTGGGTACAGTCTCCAGGCCTTCCTTCCGAAGTACCTGTTGGTACTGTCATCAGGACTAGTTTCCGAGGTACCTCTGGGTACACTCACCAGGCCGTTTTGCGAGGTACCTCTGGTTACAGTCTCCAGTCGTTCCTTCTGAGGTACCTCTGGGTACAGTCACCAGGCGTTTCTTCAGAGGTACCTCTGGGTACAGTGAAAGGCCTTCCTTCTGAGGTACCTCTGGGTACAGTCACCCTGCCTTTTTTCTCAGTTCCCTCTGGGTACAGTCAGCAGGCCTTTCTTCCGAGGTCCCTCTGGGTACAGTCAACGGCCTTCCTTCTGAGGTACCTCTGGGTACAGCACCCGGGCTTATTTCTGAGGTCAATCTGGGTACAGTCACCAGGCCTTTCTTAGGAGGTACCTCTGGGTACAGTCACCGCCCTTCCTTCTGAGGTACCTCTGGGTACAGTCACCCAGGATTATTTCTGAGGTCCCTCTAGGTACAGTCACCAGGCTTTTCTTCCGATCTACCTCTGGGTACAGTCACCAGACCTTCCCTCTGAGGTACCTTTGGATACAGTCACCAGCCCTTGTTTCCGAGGTAAGTCTGTGTACCCTCACCAGACCTTTCTTACGACGTACCTGCGGGTACAGTCACCAGGCTTTCCTTCTGAGTACGTACGGGTAGAGTCAACAGGCCTTCCTTCAGAGGTATCTCTGGGTACAGTCACACGGCCTTCTTTCTGAGGTCCCTCTGGGAACAGTCTCTAGGCCTTTCTTCTGAGGTACCTCTGGGTACAGTCACCAGGCCTTTCTCACGAGGTACCTCTGGGTACAGTCACCAGGCATTCCTTCAGAGTTAGCTCTGGGTACAGTGACCAGGCCTTTCTTCCGAGGTACCTCTGGGTACAGTCATCATGCCTTCCTTCTGAGGTACCACTGGGTACAGTCACGAGGTTTTTCTTCTGGGGTACCTCTGAGTACAGTCACCAGGCCTTTCTTCGGAGGTACGTCTGGGTAGTCACCAGGCCTTCCTTCCAAGGTACCTCTGGGTACAGTCACCAGGCCTTCCTTCCGTGGTGTCTCTGTGTACAGTCACGGGGCCTTTCTTCCGAGGTACCTTTGGGTACAGTCTCTGGATCTTCCTTCCGAGGTACCTCTGGGTAAAGTCACTATGCCCTCCCTCCGAGATACCTCTGGGTACAGTCACCAGTCTTTCCTTCGGAGGTACCTCTGGGTATAGTCACCAGGCCATCCTTCCGAGGTACCTCTGGGTACACTCACCAGGCCTTTTTTCCGCGGTACCTCTGAGTACAGTCACCAGGCATTCCTTCTCAGGTACCTCTGGGTACAGTCACCAGGCCTTCCTTACGAGTTACCTCTGGGTAGAGTCACCAGGCTTTCCTTGGGAGTTACCCTGGGTACAGTCACCACTCCTTTCTTCCGAGTTATCTCTAGGTACAGTCACCAGGCCTTCCTTCCGACGTACCTCTGGGTACAGTCACCAGGCCTTCCTTCCGAGGTACCTCTGAGTACAGTCACCCGGCCTTTCTGAAGGGGTACGTCTGGGTAGAGTCATCAGGCCTTCCTTCTGAGGTACTTCTCGGAACAGTCAGCAGGCCTTTCTTCCGAGGTACCTCTGGCTGCAGTCACCTGGCTTTCCTTGGGAGATACCCTGGGTACAGTCACCACGCCTCTTTCGGAGTTACCTCTAGGTACAGTCACCAGGCCTTCGTTCCGAGGTACCCCTGGGTACAGTCACCAGGCCTTCCTTCTCAGGTACGTCTGGGTACAGTCACGAGGTATTTCTTCTGAGGTACCTCTGAGGACAGTCACCAGGCCTTCCTTTCCAGGTACCTCTGGGGACATCAGCAGGGCTTCCTTCCGAGGTACCTCTGGGTAGTGTCATCAGGCATTTCTTCCCAGGTATCTCTGGGTACAGTCACCAGGCCTTCCTTCCGAGGTACATCTGGGTACAGTAACCAGGCATTCCTTCTAAGGTATCCCTGGGTAAAGTCCCCAGGCCTTCCTTTCGAGGTACCTCTGAATACAGTCACCAGGACTTTCTTCCGAAGTGCGTCTGGGTACAGTCACCAGGCCTTCCTTCCGAGGTACCTCTGGGTACAATCACCGGGCCTTCCTTTCCAGGTACCTCTGGGTACAGTCACCTGGCCTTCCTTCCGAGGTCCCTCTGGGTAGAGTCAGCAGGCCTTCCTTCCGAGGTACCTCTGGGTACAATCACCGGGCCTTCCTTTCCAGGTACCTCTGGGTACAGTCACCTGGCCTTCCTTCCGAGGTCCCTCTGGGTAGAGTCAGCAGGCCTTCCTTCCGAGGTACCTCTGAGTACAGTCATCCGGCCTTTATTAAGGGGTACGTTTGGATAGAGTCATCAGGCTTTCCTTCTGAGGAACTTCTCGTTACAGTCACCAGGCCTTCCTCCCGAGGTAACTCTGGTTACAGTCACCAGGCTTTCCGTGGGAATTACCCTGGGTACACTCACCACGCCTTTCCTACGAGTTACCTCTTGGTACAGTCACCAGGCCTTGCTTCTGAGGTACCTCTGGGTACAGTCACCAGGCCTTTCTTACGAGGTACCTCTGGGTACAGTCACCAGGCATTCCTTCAGAATTAGCTCTGGGTACAGTGACCAGGCCTTCCTTCCGAGGTACCTCTGGGTACAGTCACCAGACCTTCCTTCCGAGGTACCTCTGACTACAGTCACCAGGCCTTTCTTCCGAGGTACGTCTAGGTACAGTCTCCAGGCCTTCCTTCCGAAGTACCTGTGGGTACAGTCATCAGGACTAGTTTCCGAGGTACCTCTGGGTACACTCACCAGGCCGTTCTTACGAGGTACCTCTGGTTACAGTCTCCAGTCGTTCCTTCTGAGGTACCTATGGGTACAGTCACCAGGCGTTCCTTCAGGGGTACCTCTGGGTACAGTCAAAGGCCTTCCTTCTGAGGTCCCTCTGGGTACAGTCACTCTGCCTTCTTTCTCAGTTCCCTCTGGGTACAGTCAGCAGGCCTTTCTTCCGAGGTCCCTCTGGGTACAGTCAACGGCCTTCCTTCTGAGGTACCTCTGGGTACAGCACCCGGGCTTATTTCTGAGGTCCCTCTGAGTACAGTCACCAGGCCTTCCTTCCGAGGTACCTCTAGGTACAATCACCAGGCCTTCCTTCTGAGGTACCTCTGGGTACAGTCACGAGGTCTTTCTTCCGAGTTATCTCTAGGTACAGTCACCAGACCTTCCTTCCGAGGTACCTCTGAGTACAGTCACCCGGCCTTTCTGAAGGGGTACGTCTGGGTAGAGTCATCAGGCCTTCCTTCTGAGGTACTTCTCGGAACAGTCAGCAGGCCTTTCTTCCGAGGTACCTCTGGCTGCAGTCACCTGGCTTTCCTTGGGAGATACCCTGGGTACAGTCACCACGCCTCTTTCGGAGTTACCTCTAGGTACAGTCACCAGGCCTTCGTTCCGAGGTACCCCTGGGTACAGTCACCAGGCCTTCCTTCTCAGGTACGTCTGGGTACAGTCACGAGGTATTTCTTCTGAGGTACCTCTGAGGACAGTCACCAGGCCTTCCTTTCCAGGTACCTCTGGGTACAGTCAGCAGGGCTTCCTTCCGAGGTACCTCTGGGTAGTGTCATCAGGCATTTCTTCCCAGGTATTTCTGGGTACAGTCACCAGGCCTTCCTTCCGAGGTACATCTGGGTACAGTAACCAGGCATTCCTTCTAAGGTATCCCTGGGTAAAGTCCCCAGGCCTTCCTTTCGAGGTACCTCTGAATACAGTCACCAGGACTTTCTTCCGAAGTGCGTCTGGGTACAGTCACCAGGCCTTCCTTCCGAGGTACCTCTAGGTACAATCACCAGGCCTTCCTTCTGAGGTACCTCTGGGTACAGTCACGAGGTCTTTCTTCTGAGTTAGCTCTGGGTACAGTCACCAGGCCTTTCTTCCGAGGTACTTCTGTGTACAGTCACCAGGCCTTCCTTTCGGAGGTATCTCTAGGAACAATCACCAGGCCTTCCTTCTGAGGTACCTCTGGGTACAGTCACCAGGGTTTCCTCCCGAGGTACCTCTGTTTAGAGTCACCAGGCATTTCTTCCGAGTTACCTCTGGGTACAGTCACCAGGCCTTCCTTCGGAGGTAACTCTGGCTACAGTCAGCAGGCCTTCCTTCCGAGGTACCTCTGGTTACAGTCACCAGGCTTTCCTTGGGAGTTACCCTGGGTACAGTCACCACTCCTTTCTTCCGAGTTATCTCTAGGTACAGTCACCAGGCCTTCCTTCCGACGTACCTCTGGGTACAGTCACCAGGCCTTCCTTCCGAGGTACCTCTGAGTACAGTCACCCGGCCTTTCTGAAGGGGTACGTCTGGGTAGAGTCATCAGGCCTTCCTTCTGAGGTACTTCTCGGAACAGTCAGCAGGCCTTTCTTCCGAGGTACCTCTGGCTGCAGTCACCTGGCTTTTCTTGGGAGATACCCTGGGTACAGTCACCACGCCTCTTTCGGAGTTACCTCTAGGTACAGTCACCAGGCCTTCGTTCCGAGGTACCCCTGGGTACAGTCACCAGGCCTTCCTTCTCAGGTACGTCTGGGTACAGTCACGAGGTATTTCTTCTGAGGTACCTCTGAAGACAGTCACCAGGCCTTCCTTTCCAGGTACCTCTGGGTACATCAGCAGGGCTTCCTTCCGAGGTACCTCTGGGTAGTGTCATCAGGCATTTCTTCCCAGGTATCTCTGGGTACAGTCACCAGGCCTTCCTTCCGAGGTACATCTGGGTACAGTAACCAGGCATTCCTTCTAAGGTATCCCTGGGTAAAGTCCCCAGGCCTTCCTTTCGAGGTACCTCTGAATACAGTCACCAGGACTTTCTTCCGAAGTGCGTCTGGGTACAGTCACCAGGCCTTCCTTCCGAGGTACCTCTGGGTACAATCACCGGGCCTTCCTTTCCAGGTACCTCTGGGTACAGTCACCTGGCCTTCCTTCCGAGGTCCCTCTGGGTAGAGTCAGCAGGCCTTCCTTCCGAGGTACCTCTGAGTACAGTCATCCGGCCTTTATTAAGGGGTACGTTTGGATAGAGTCATCAGGCTTTCCTTCTGAGGAACTTCTCGTTACAGTCACCAGGCCTTCCTCCCGAGGTAACTCTGGTTACAGTCACCAGGCTTTCGGTGGGAATTACCCTGGGTACACTCACCACGCCTTTCCTACGAGTTACCTCTTGGTACAGTCACCAGGCCTTCCTTCTGAGGTACCTTTGGGTACAGTCACCAGGCCTTGCTTACGAGGTACCTCTGGGTACAGTCACCAGGCATTCCTTCAGAATTAGCTCTGGGTACAGTGACCAGGCCTTCCTTCCGAGGTACCTCTGGGTACAGTCACCAGGCCTTCCTTCTCAGGTACCTCTGGGTACAGTCACGAGGTATTTCTTCTGAGGTACCTCTGAGTACAGTCACCAGGACTTCCTTTCCAGGTACCTCTGGGTACAGTCAGCAGGGCTTCTTTCCGAGGTACCTCTGGGTAGTGTCATCAGGCATTTCTTCCCAGGTACCTCTGGGTACAGTCACCAGGCCTTCCTTCCGAGGTACCTCTGACTACAGTCACCAGGCCTTTCTTCCGAGGTACGTCTGGGTACAGTCTCCAGGCCTTCCTTCCGATGTACCTGTTGGTACTGTCATCAGGACTACTTTCCGAGGTACCTCTGGGTACACTCACCAGGCCGTTTTGCGAGGTACCTCTGGTTACAGTCTCCAGTCGTTCCTTCTGAGGTACCTATGGGTACAGTCACCAGGCGTTCCTTCAGAGGTACCTCTGGGTACAGTGAAAGGCCTTCCTTCTGAGGTACCTCTGGGTACAGTCACCCTGCCTTTTTTCTCAGTTCCCTCTGGGTACAGTCAGCAGGCCTTTCTTCCGAGGTCCCTCTGGGTACAGTCAACGGCCTTCCTTCTGAGGTACCTCTGGGTACAGCACCCGGGCATATTTCTGAGGTCCCTCTGGGTACAGTCACCAGGACTTCCTTCCGAGGTACCTCTAGGTACAATCACCAGGCCTTCCTTCTGAGGTACCTCTGGGTACAGTCACGAGGTATTTCTTCTGAGGTACCTCTTAGTACAGTCACCAGGACTTCCTTTCCAGGTACCTCTGGGTACAGTCAGCAGGGCTTCTTTCCGAGGTACCTCTGGGTAGTGTCATCAGGCATTTCTTCCCAGGTACCTCTGGGTACAGTCACCAGGCCTTCCTTCCGAGGTACCTCTGACTACAGTCACCAGGCCTTTCTTCCGAGGTACGTCTGGGTACAGTCTCCAGGCCTTCCTTCCGAAGTACCTGTTGGTACTGTCATCAGGACTAGTTTCCGAGGTACTTCTGGGTACACTCAACAGGCCGTTTTGCGAGGTACCTCTGGTTACAGTCTCCAGTCGTTCCTTCTGAGGTACCTCTGGGTACAGTCACCAGGCGTTCCTTCAGAGGTACCTCTGGGTACAGTGAAAGGCCTTCCTTCTGAGGTACCTCTGGGTACAGTCACCCTGCCTTTTTTCTCAGTTCCCTCTGGGTACAGTCAGCAGGCCTTTCTTCCGAGGTCCCTCTGGGTACAGTCAACGGCCTTCCTTCTGAGGTACCTCTGGGTACAGCACCCGGGCTTATTTCTGAGGTCCCTCTGGGTACAGTCACCAGGCCTTTCTTAGGAGGTACCTCTGGGTACAGTCACCGCCCTTCCTTCTGAGGTACCTCTGGGTACAGTCACCCGGGATTATTTCTGAGGTCCCTCTAGGTACAGTCACCAGGCTTTTCTTCCGATCTACCTCTGGGTACAGTCACCAGACCTTCCCTCTGAGGTACCTTTGGATACAGTCACCAGCCCTTGTTTCCGAGGTAAGTCTGTGTACCCTCACCAGACCTTTCTTACGACGTACCTGCGGGTACAGTCACCAGGCTTTCCTTCTGAGTACGTACGGGTAGAGTCAACAGGCCTTCCTTCAGAGGTATCTCTGGGTACAGTCACACGGCCTTCTTTCTGAGGTCCCTCTGGGAACAGTCTCTAGGCCTTTCTTCTGAGGTACCTCTGGGTACAGTCACCAGGCCTTTCTCACGAGGTACCTCTGGGTACAGTCACCAGGCATTCCTTCAGAGTTAGCTCTGGGTACCGTGACCAGGCCTTCCTTCCGAGGTACCTCTGGGTACAGTCATCATGCCTTCCTTCTGAGGTACCACTGGGTACAGTCACGAGGTTTTTCTTCTGGGGTACCTCTGAGTACAGTCACCAGGCCTTTCTTCGGAGGTACGTCTGGGTAGTCACCAGGCCTTCCTTCCAAGGTACCTCTGGGTACAGTCACCAGGCCTTCCTTCCGTGGTGTCTCTGTGTACAGTCACGGGGTCTTTCTTCCGAGGTACCTTTGGGTACAGTCTCTGGATCTTCCTTCCGAGGTACCTCTGGGTAAAGTCACTATGCCCTCCCTCCGAGATACCTCTGGGTACAGTCACCAGTCTTTCCTTCGGAGGTACCTCTGAGTACAGTCACCAGGCATTCCTTCTCAGGTACCTCTGGGTACAGTCACCAGGCCTTCCTTACGAGTTACCTCTGGGTACAGTCACCAGGCCTTCCTTCTGAGATACCCCTGGATACAGTCACCAGGCCTTCCTTCTGCGGTACCTCCGAGTACTGTCACCAGGCCTTCCTTCCCAGGTACTTCTAAGTACCGTCACCAAGCATTTCTTTCGAGGTACCTCTGGGTACGGTCACCAGGCCTTCCTTCCGAGGCACTTCTGAGTTAAGCCACCAGGCTTTCCTTCCGAAGTACCTCTGGGTACAATCACCAGGCGCTCCTTCTGAGTTAGCTCTGGGTACAGTCACTAGGCCTTCCTTCCGAGGTACCTCTGGGTACAGTCACCAGGCCTTTCTTCCGAGGTACGTCTAGGTACAGTCTCCAGGCCTTCCTTCCGAAGTACCTGTGGGTACACTCATCAGGACTAGTTTCCGAGGTACCTCTGGGTACACTCACCAGGCCGTTCTTACGAGGTACCTCTGGTTACAGTCTCCAGTCGTTCCTTCTGAGGTACCTATGGGTACAATCACCAGGCGTTCCTTCAGGGGTACCTCTGGGTACAGTCAAAGGCCTTCCTTCTGAGGTCCCTCTGGGTACAGTCACTCTGCCTTCTTTCTCAGTTCCCTCTGGGTACAGTCAGCAGGCCTTTCTTCCGAGGTCCCTCTGGGTACAGTCAACGGCCTTCCTTCTGAGGTACCTCTGGGTACAGCACCCGGGCTTATTTCTGAGGTCCCTCTGGGTACAGTCACCAGGCCTTCCTTCCGAGGTACCTCTAGGTACAATCACCAGGCCTTCCTTCTGAGGTACCTCTGGGTACAGTCACGAGGTCTTTCTTCTGAGTTAGCTCTGGGTACAGTCACCAGGCCTTTCTTCCGAGGTACTTCTGTGTACAGTCACCAGGCCTTCCTTTCGGAGGTATCTCTAGGAACAATCACCAGGCCTTCCTTCTGAGGTACCTCTGGGTACAGTCACCAGGGATTCCTCCCGAGGTACCTCTGTTTAGAGTCACCAGGCATTTCTTCCGAGTTACCTCTGGGTACAGTCACCAGGCCTTCCTTCGGAGGTAACTCTGGCTACAGTAGGCAGGCCTTCCTTCCGAGGTACCTCTGGGTACAATCACCGGGCCTTCCTTTCCAGGTACCTCTGAGTACAGTCACCAGGACTTTCTTCCGAAGTGCGTCTGGGTACAGTCACCAGGCCTTCCTTCCGAGGTACCTCTGGGTACAATCACCGGGCCTTCCTTTCCAGGTACCTCTGGGTACAGTCACCTGGCCTTCCTTCCGAGGTCCCTCTGGGTAGAGTCAGCAGGCCTTCCTTCCGAGGTACCTCTGGGTACAATCACCGGGCCTTCCTTTCCAGGTACCTCTGGGTACAGTCAGCTGGCCTTCCTTCCGAGGTCCCTCTGGGTAGAGTCAGCAGGCCTTCCTTCCGAGGTACCTCTGAGTACAGTCATCTGGCCTTTATTAAGGGGTACGTTTGGGTAGAGTCATCAGGCTTTCCTTCTGAGGAACTTCTCGTTACAGTCAACAGGCCTTCCTCCCGAGGTAACTCTGGTTACAGTCACCAGGCTTTCCGTGGGAATTACCCTGGGTACAGTCACCACCCCTTTCTTCCGAGTTATCTCTAGGTACAGTGACCAGGCCTTCCTTCCGAGGTACCTGTGAGTACAGTCACCCGGCCTTTCTGAAGGGGTACGTCTGGGTAGAGTCATCAGGCCTTCCTTCTGAGGTACTTCTCGGAACAGTCAGCAGGCCTTTCTTCCGAGGTACCTCTGGCTGCAGTCACCTGGCTTTCCTTGGGAGATACCCTGGGTACAGTCACCACGCCTCTTTCGGAGTTACCTCTAGGTACAGTCACCAGGCCTTCCTTCCGAGGTACCCCTGGGTACAGTCACCAGGCCTTCCTTCTCAGGTACGTCTGGGTACAGTCACGAGGTATTTCTTCTGAGGTACCTCTGAGGACAGTCACCAGGCCTTCCTTTCCAGGTACCTCTGGGTACAGTCAGCAGGGCTTCCTTCCGAGGTACCTCTGGGTAGTGTCATCAGGCATTTCTTCCCAGGTATCTCTGGGTACAGTCACCAGGCCTTCCTTCCGAGGTACATCTGGGTACAGTAACCAGGCATTCCTTCTAAGGTATCCCTGGGTAAAGTCCCCAGGCCTTCCTTTCGAGGTACCTCTGAATACAGTCACCAGGACTTTCTTCCGAAGTGCGTCTGGGTACAGTCACCAGGCCTTCCTTCCGAGGTACCTCTGGGTACAATCACCGGGCCTTCCTTTCCAGGTACCTCTGGGTACAGTCACCTGGCATTCCTTCCGAGGTCCCTCTGGGTAGAGTCAGCAGGCCTTGCTTACGAGGTACCTCTGGGTACAGTCACCAGGCATTCCTTCAGAATTAGCTCTGGGTACAGTGACCAGGCCTTCCTTCTGAGGTACCTCTGGGTACAGTCACCAGACCTTGCTTACGAGGTACCTCTGGGTACAGTCACCAGACCTTCCTTCCGAGGTACCTCTGACTACAGTCACCAGGCCTTTCTTCCGAGGTACGTCTAGGTACAGTCTCCAGGCCTTCCTTCCGAAGTACCTGTGGGTACAGTCATCAGGACTAGTTTCCGAGGTACCTCTGGGTACACTCACCAGGCCGTTCTTACGAGGTACCTCTGGTTACAGTCTCCAGTTGTTCCTTCTGAGGTACCTATGGGTACAATCACCAGGCGTTCCTTCAGGGGTACCTCTGGGTACAGTCAAAGGCCTTCCTTCTGAGGTCCCTCTGGGTACAGTCACTCTGCCTTCTTTCTCAGTTCCCTCTGGGTACAGTCAGCAGGCCTTTCTTCCGAGGTCCCTCTGGGTACAGTCAACGGCCTTCCTTCTGAGGTACCTCTGGGTACAGCACCCGGGCTTATTTCTGAGGTCCCTCTGGGTACAGTCACCAGGCCTTCCTTCCGAGGTACCTCTGGGTACAATCACCGGGCCTTCCTTTCCAGGTACCTCTGGGTACAGTCACCTGGCCTTCCTTCCGAGGTCCTTCTGGGTAGAGTCAGCAGGCCTTCCTTCCGAGGTACCTCTGAGTACAGTCATCCGGCCTTTATTAAGGGGTACGTTTGGATAGAGTCATCAGGCTTTCCTTCTGAGGAACTTCTCGTTACAGTCACCAGGCCTTCCTCCCGAGGTAACTCTGGTTACAGTCACCAGGCTTTCGGTGGGAATTACCCTGGGTACACTCACCACGCCTTTCCTACGAGTTACCTCTTGGTACAGTCACCAGGCCTTCCTTCTGAGGTACCTCTGGGTACAGTCACCAGGCCTTGCTTACGAGGTACCTCTGGGTACAGTCACCAGGCATTCCTTCAGAATTAGCTCTGGGTACAGTGACCAGGCCTTCCTTCCGAGGTACCTCTGGGTACAGTCACCAGGCCTTCCTTCTCAGGTACCTCTGGGTACAGTCACGAGGTATTTCTTCTGAGGTACCTCTGAGTACAGTCACCAGGACTTCCTTTCCAGGTACCTCTGGGTACAGTCAGCAGGGCTTCTTTCCGAGGTACCTCTGGGTAGTGTCATCAGGCATTTCTTCCCAGGTACCTCTGGGTACAGTCACCAGGCCTTCCTTCCGAGGTACCTCTGACTACAGTCACCAGGCCTTTCTTCCGAGGTACGTCTGGGTACAGTCTCCAGGCCTTCCTTCCGATGTACCTGTTGGTACTGTCATCAGGACTACTTTCCGAGGTACCTCTGGGTACACTCACCAGGCCGTTTTGCGAGGTACCTCTGGTTACAGTCTCCAGTCGTTCCTTCTGAGGTACCTCTGGGTACAGTCACCAGGCGTTCCTTCAGAGGTACCTCTGGGTACAGTGAAAGGCCTTCCTTCTGAGGTACCTCTGGGTACAGTCACCCTGCCTTTTTTCTCAGTTCCCTCTGGGTACAGTCAGCAGGCCTTTCTTCCGAGGTCCCTCTGGGTACAGTCAACGGCCTTCCTTCTGAGGTACCTCTGGGTACAGCACCCGGGCATATTTCTGAGGTCCCTCTGGGTACAGTCACCAGGACTTCCTTCCGAGGTACCTCTAGGTACAATCACCAGGCCTTCCTTCTGAGGTACCTCTGGGTACAGTCACGAGGTATTTCTTCTGAGGTACCTCTTAGTACAGTCACCAGGACTTCCTTTCCAGGTACCTCTGGGTACAGTCAGCAGGGCTTCTTTCCAAGGTACCTCTGGGTAGTGTCATCAGGCATTTCTTCCCAGGTACCTCTGGGTACAGTCACCAGGCCTTCCTTCCGAGGTACCTCTGACTACAGTCACCAGGCCTTTCTTCCGAGGTACGTCTGGGTACAGTCTCCAGGCCTTCCTTCCGAAGTACCTGTTGGTACTGTCATCAGGACTAGTTTCCGAGGTACTTCTGGGTACACTCACCAGGCCGTTTTGCGAGGTACCTCTGGTTACAGTCTCCAGTCGTTCCTTCTGAGGTACCTCTGGGTACAGTCACCAGGCGTTCCTTCAGAGGTACCTCTGGGTACAGTGAAAGGCCTTCCTTCTGAGGTACCTCTGGGTACAGTCACCCTGCCTTTTTTCTCAGTTCCCTCTGGGTACAGTCAGCAGGCCTTTCTTCCGAGGTCCCTCTGGGTACAGTCAACGGCCTTCCTTCTGAGGTACCTCTGGGTACAGCACCCGGGCTTATTTCTGAGGTCCCTCTGGGTACAGTCACCAGGCCTTTCTTAGGAGGTACCTCTGGGTACAGTCACCGCCCTTCCTTCTGAGGTACCTCTGGGTACAGTCACCCGGGATTATTTCTGAGGTCCCTCTAGGTACAGTCACCAGGCTTTTCTTCCGATCTACCTCTGGGTACAGTCACCAGACCTTCCCTGTGAGGTACCTTTGGATACAGTCACCAGCCCTTCTTTCCGAGGTAAGTCTGTGTACCCTCACCAGACCTTTCTTACGACGTACCTGCGGGTACAGTCACCAGGCTTTCCTTCTGAGTACGTACGGGTAGAGTCAACAGGCCTTCCTTCAGAGGTATCTCTGGGTACAGTCACACGGCCTTCTTTCTGAGGTCCCTCTGGGAACAGTCTCTAGGCCTTTCTTCTGAGGTACCTCTGGGTACAGTCACCAGGCCTTTCTCACGAGGTACCTCTGGGTACAGTCACCAGGCATTCCTTCAGAGTTAGCTCTGGGTACAGTGACCAGGCCTTCCTTCCGAGGTACCTCTGGGTACAGTCATCATGCCTTCCTTCTGAGGTACCACTGGGTACAGTCACGAGGTTTTTCTTCTGGGGTACCTCTGAGTACAGTCACCAGGCCTTTCTTCGGAGGTACGTCTGGGTAGTCACCAGGCCTTCCTTCCAAGGTACCTCTGGGTACAGTCACCAGGCCTTCCTTCCGTGGTGTCTCTGTGTACAGTCACGGGGCCTTTCTTCCGAGGTCCCTCTGGGTACAGTCTCTGGACCTTCCTTCCGAGGTACCTCTGGGTAAAGTCACTATGCCCTCCCTCCGAGATACCTCTGGGTACAGTCACCAGTCTTTCCTTCGGAGGTACCTCTGGGTATAGTCACCAGGCCATCCTTCCGAGGTACCTCTGGGTACACTCACCAGGCCTTTTTTCCGCGGTACCTCTGAGTACAGTCACCAGGCATTCCTTCTAAGGTACCTCTGGGTACAGTCACCAGGCCTTCCTTCTGAGGTACCTCTGGGTACAGTCACCAGGGATTCCTCCCGAGGTACCTCTGTTTAGAGTCACCAGGCATTTCTTCCGAGTTACCTCTGGGTACAGTCACCAGGCCTTCCTTCGGAGGTAACTCTGGCTACAGTAGGCAGGCCTTCCTTCCGAGGTACCTCTGGTTACAGTCACCAGGCTTTCCTTGGGAGTTACCCTGGGTACAGTCACCACTCCTTTCTTCCGAGTTATCTCTAGGTACAGTCACCAGGCCTTCCTTCCGACGTACCTCTGGGTACAGTCACCAGGCCTTCCTTCCGAGGTACCTCTGAGTACAGTCACCCGGCCTTTCTGAAGGGGTACGTCTGGGTAGAGTCATCAGGCCTTCCTTTTGAGGTACTTCTCGGAACAGTCAGCAGGCCTTTCTTCCGAGGTACCTCTGGCTGCAGTCACCTGGCTTTCCTTGGGAGATACCCTGGGTACAGTCACCACGCCTCTTTCGGAGTTACCTCTAGGTACAGTCACCAGGCCTTCGTTCCGAGGTACCCCTGGGTACAGTCACCAGGCCTTCCTTCTCAGGTACGTCTGGGTACAGTCACGAGGTATTTCTTCTGAGGTACCTCTGAGGACAGTCACCAGGCCTTCCTTTCCAGGTACCTCTGGGTACAGTCAGCAGGGCTTCCTTCCGAGGTACCTCTGGGTAGTGTCATCAGGCATTTCTTCCCAGGTATCTCTGGGTACAGTCACCAGGCCTTCCTTCCGAGGTACATCTGGGTACAGTAACCAGGCATTCCTTCTAAGGTATCCCTGGGTAAAGTCCCCAGGCCTTCCTTTCGAGGTACCTCTGAATACAGTCACCAGGACTTTCTTCCGAAGTGCGTCTGGGTACAGTCACCAGGCCTTCCTTCCGAGGAACCTCTGGGTACAATCACCGAGCCTTCCTTTCCAGGTACCTCTGGGTACAGTCACCTGGCCTTCCTTCCGAGGTCCCTCTGGGTAGAGTCAGCAGGCCTTCCTTCCGAGGTACCTCTGGGTACAATCACCGGGCCTTCCTTTCCAGGTACCTCTGGGTACAGTCAGCTGGCCTTCCTTCCGAGGTACCTCTGAGTACAGTCATCCGGCCTTTATTAAGGGGTACGTTTGGGTAGAGTCATCAGGCTTTCCTTCTGAGGAACTTCTCGTTACAGTCACCAGGCCTTCCTCCCGAGGTAACTCTGGTTACAGTCACCAGGCTTTCCGTGGGAATTACCCTGGGTACACTAACCACGCCTTTCCTACGAGTTACCTCTTGGTACAGTCACCAGGCCTTGCTTCTGAGGTACCTCTGGGTACAGTCACCAGGCCTTTCCTACGAGGTACCTCTGGGTACAGTCACCAGGCATTCCTTCAGAATTAGCTCTGGGTACAGTGACCAGGCCTTCCTTCTGAGGTACCTCTGGGTACAGTCACCAGGCCTTCCTTCTGAGGTACCTCTGGGTACAGTCACCAGACCTTCCTTCCGAGGTACCTCTGACTACAGTCACCAGGCCTTTCTTCCGAGGTACGTCTAGGTACAGTCTCCAGGCCTTCCTTCCGAAGTACCTGTGGGTAGAGTCATCAGGACTAGTTTCCGAGGTACCTCTGGGTACACTCACCAGGCCGTTCTTACGAGGTACCTCTGGTTACAGTCTCCAGTTGTTCCTTCTGAGGTACCTATGGGTACAATCACCAGGCGTTCCTTCAGGGTTACCTCTGGGTACAGTCAAAGGCCTTCCTTCTGAGGTCCCTCTGGGTACAGTCCCTCTGCCTTCTTTCTCAGTTCCCTCTGGGTACAGTCAGCAGGCCTTTCTTCCGAGGTCCCTCTGGGTACAGTCAACGGCCTTCCTTCTGAGGTACCTCTGGGTACAGCACCCGGGCTTATTTCTGAGGTCCCTCTGGGTACAGTCACCAGGTCTTCCTTCCGAGGTACCTCTGAATACAGTCACCAGGCCTTCCTTCTGAGGTACCTCTGGGTACAGTCACGAGGTCTTTCTTCTGAGTTAGCTCTGGGTACAGTCACCAGGCCTTTCTTCCGAGGTACTTCTGTGTACAGTCACCAGGCCTTCCTTTCGGAGTTATCTCTAGGAACAATCACCAGGCCTTCCTTCTGAGGGACCTCTGGGTACAGTCACCAGGGATTCCTCCCGAGGTACCTCTGTTTAGAGTCACCAGGCATTTCTTCCGAGTTACCTCTGGGTACAGTCACCAGGCCTTCCTTCGGAGGTAACTCTGGCTACAGTCAGCAGGCCTTCCTTCCGAGGTACCTCTGGTTACAGTCACCAGGCTTTCCTTGGGAGTTACCCTGGGTACAGTCACCACCCCTTTCTTCCGAGTTATCTCTAGGTACAGTCACCAGGCCTTCCTTCCGAGGTACCTGTGAGTACAGTCACCCGGCCTTTCTGAAGGGGTACGTCTGGGTAGAGTCATCAGGCCTTCCTTCTGAGGTACTTCTCGGAACAGTCAGCAGGCCTTTCTTCCGAGGTACCTCTGGCTGCAGTCACCTGGCTTTCCTTGGGAGATACCCTGGGTACAGTCACCACGCCTCTTTCGGAGTTACCTCTAGGTACAGTCACCAGGCCTTCGTTCCGAGGTACCCCTGGGTACAGTCACCAGGCCTTCCTTCTCAGGTACGTCTGGGTACAGTCACGAGGTATTTCTTCTGAGGTACCTCTGAGGACAGTCACCAGGCCTTCCTTTCCAGGTACCTCTGGGTACAGTCAGCAGGGCTTCCTTCCGAGGTACCTCTGGGTAGTGTCATCAGGCATTTCTTCCCAGGTATCTCTGGGTACAGTCACCAGGCCTTCCTTCCGAGGTACATCTGGGTACAGTAACCAGGCATTCCTTCTAAGGTATCCCTGGGTAAAGTCCCCAGGCCTTCCTTTCGAGGTACCTCTGAATACAGTCACCAGGACTTTCTTCCGAAGTGCGTCTGGGTACAGTCACCAGGCCTTCCTTCCGAGGTACCTCTGGGTACAATCACCGGGCCTTCCTTTCCAGGTACCTCTGGGTACAGTCACCTGGCCTTCCTTCCGAGGTCCCTCTGGGTAGAGTCAGCAGGCCTTCCTTCCGAGGTACCTCTGAGTACAGTCATCCGGCCTTTATTAAGGGGTACGTTTGGATAGAGTCATCAGGCTTTCCTTCTGAGGAACTTCTCGTTACAGTCACCAGGCCTTCCTCCCGAGGTAACTCTGGTTACAGTCACCAGGCTTTCCGTGGGAATTACCCTGGGTACACTCACCACGCCTTTCCTACGAGTTACCTCTTGGTACAGTCACCAGGCCTTCCTTCTGAGGTACCTCTGGGTACAGTCACCAGGCCTTGCTTACGAGGTACCTCTGGGTAGAGTCACCAGGCATTCCTTCAGAATTAGCTCTGGGTACAGTGACCAGGCCTTCCTTCCGAGGTACCTCTGGGTACAGTCACCAGGCCTTCCTTCTCAGGTACCTCTGGGTACAGTCACGAGGTATTTCTTCTGAGGTACCTCTGAGTACAGTCACCAGGACTTCCTTTCCAGGTACCTCTGGGTACAGTCAGCAGGGCTTCTTTCCGAGGTACCTCTGGGTAGTGTCATCAGGCATTTCTTCCCAGGTACCTCTGGGTACAGTCACCAGGCCTTCCTTCCGAGGTACCTCTGACTACAGTCACCAGGCCTTTCTTCCGAGGTACGTCTGGGTAGAGTCTCCAGGCCTTCCTTCCGAAGTACCTGTTGGTACTGTCATCAGGACTAGTTTCCGAGGTACCTCTGGGTACACTCACCAGGCCGTTTTGCGAGGTACCTCTGGTTACAGTCTCCAGTCGTTCCTTCTGAGGTACCTCTGGGTACAGTCACCAGGCGTTCCTTCAGAGGTACCTCTGGGTACAGTGAAAGGCCTTCCTTCTGAGGTACCTCTGGGTACAGTCACCCTGCCTTTTTTCTCAGTTCCCTCTGGGTACAGTCAGCAGGCCTTTCTTCCGAGGTCCCTCTGGGTACAGTCAACGGCCTTCCTTCTGAGGTACCTCTGGGTACAGCACCCGGGCTTATTTCTGAGGTCCCTCTGGGTACAGTCACCAGGCCTTTCTTAGGAGGTACCTCTGGGTACAGTCACCGCCCTTCCTTCTGAGGTACCTCTGGGTACAGTCACCCGGGATTATTTCTGAGGTCCCTCTAGGTACAGTCACCAGGCTTTTCTTCCGATCTACCTCTGGGTACAGTCACCAGACCTTCCCTCTGAGGTACCTTTGGATACAGTCACCAGCCCTTGTTTCCGAGGTAAGTCTGTGTACCCTCACCAGACCTTTCTTACGACGTACCTGCGGGTACAGTCACCAGGCTTTCCTTCTGAGTACGTACGGGTAGAGTCAACAGGCCTTCCTTCAGAGGTATCTCTGGGTACAGTCACACGGCCTTCTTTCTGAGGTCCCTCTGGGAACAGTCTCTAGGCCTTTCTTCTGAGGTACCTCTGGGTACAGTCACCAGGCCTTTCTCACGAGGTACCTCTGGGTACAGTCACCAGGCATTCCTTCAGAGTTAGCTCTGGGTACAGTGACCAGGCCTTCCTTCCGAGGTACCTCTGGGTACAGTCATCATGCCTTCCTTCTGAGGTACCACTGGGTACAGTCACGAGGTTTTTCTTCTGGGGTACCTCTGAGTACAGTCACCAGGCCTTTCTTCGGAGGTACGTCTGGGTAGTCACCAGGCCTTCCTTCCAAGGTACCTCTGGGTACAGTCACCAGGCCTTCCTTCCGTGGTGTCTCTGTGTACAGTCACGGGGCCTTTCTTCCGAGGTACCTTTGGGTACAGTCTCTGGATCTTCCTTCCGAGGTACCTCTGGGTAAAGTCACTATGCCCTCCCTCCGAGATACCTCTGGGTACAGTCACCAGTCTTTCCTTCGGAGGTACCTCTGGGTATAGTCACCAGGCCATCCTTCCGAGGTAACTCTGGGTACACTCACCAGGCCTTTTTTCCGCGGTACCTCTGAGTACAGTCACCAGGCATTCCTTCTCAGGTACCTCTGGGTACAGTCACCAGGCCTTCCTTCTGAGATACCCCTGGATACAGTCACCAGGCCTTCCTTCTGCGGTACCTCCGAGTACTGTCACCAGGCCTTCCTTCCCAGGTACTTCTAAGTACCGTCACCAAGCATTTCTTTCGAGGTACCTCTGGGTACGGTCACCAGGCCTTCCTTCCGAGGCACTTCTGAGTTAAGCCACCAGGCTTTCCTTCCGAAGTACCTCTGGGTACAATCACCAGGCGCTCCTTCTGAGTTAGCTCTGGGTACAGTCACTAGGCCTTCCTTCCGAGGTACCTCTGGGTACAGTCACCAGGCCTTTCTTCCGAGGTACGTCTAGGTACAGTCTCCAGGCCTTCCTTCCGAAGTACCTGTGGGTACACTCATCAGGACTAGTTTCCGAGGTACCTCTGGGTACACTCACCAGGCCGTTCTTACGAGGTACCTCTGGTTACAGTCTCCAGTCGTTCCTTCTGAGGTACCTATGGGTACAATCACCAGGCGTTCCTTCAGGGGTACCTCTGGGTACAGTCAAAGGCCTTCCTTCTGAGGTCCCTCTGGGTACAGTCACTCTGCCTTCTTTCTCAGTTCCCTCTGGGTACAGTCAGCAGGCCTTTCTTCCGAGGTCCCTCTGGGTACAGTCAACGGCCTTCCTTCTGAGGTACCTCTGGGTACAGCACCCGGGCTTATTTCTGAGGTCCCTCTGGGTACAGTCACCAGGCCTTCCTTCCGAGGTACCTCTAGGTACAATCACCAGGCCTTCCTTCTGAGGTACCTCTGGGTACAGTCACGAGGTCTTTCTTCTGAGTTAGCTCTGGGTACAGTCACCAGGCCTTTCTTCCGAGGTACTTCTGTGTACAGTCACCAGGCCTTCCTTTCGGAGGTATCTCTAGGAACAATCACCAGGCCTTCCTTCTGAGGTACCTCTGGGTACAGTCACCAGGGATTCCTCCCGAGGTACCTCTGTTTAGAGTCACCAGGCATTTCTTCCGAGTTACCTCTGGGTACAGTCACCAGGCCTTCCTTCGGAGGTAACTCTGGCTACAGTAGGCAGGCCTTCCTTCCGAGGTACCTCTGGGTACAATCACCGGGCCTTCCTTTCCAGGTACCTCTGAGTACAGTCACCAGGACTTTCTTCCGAAGTGCGTCTGGGTACAGTCACCAGGCCTTCCTTCCGAGGTACCTCTGGGTACAATCACCGGGCCTTCCTTTCCAGGTACCTCTGGGTACAGTCACCTGGCCTTACTTCCGAGGTCCCTCTGGGTAGAGTCAGCAGGCCTTCCTTCCGAGGTACCTCTGGGTACAATCACCGGGCCTTCCTTTCCAGGTACCTCTGGGTACAGTCAGCTGGCCTTCCTTCCGAGGTCCCTCTGGGTAGAGTAAGCAGGCCTTCCTTCCGAGGTACCTCTGAGTACAGTCATCTGGCCTTTATTAAGGGGTACGTTTGGGTAGAGTCATCAGGCTTTCCTTCTGAGGAACTTCTCGTTACAGTCAACAGGCCTTCCTCCCGAGGTAACTCTGGTTACAGTCACCAGGCTTTCCGTGGGAATTACCCTGGGTACAGTCACCACCCCTTTCTTCCGAGTTATCTCTAGGTACAGTCACCAGGCCTTCCTTCCGAGGTACCTCTGAGTACAGTCACCCGGCCTTTCTGAAGGGGTACGTCTGGGTAGAGTCATCAGGCCTTCCTTCTGAGGTACTTCTCGGAACAGTCAGCAGGCCTTTCTTCCGAGGTACCTCTGGCTGCAGTCACCTGGCTTTCCTTGGGAGATACCCTGGGTACAGTCACCACGCCTCTTTCGGAGTTACCTCTAGGTACAGTCACCAGGCCTTCCTTCCGAGGTACCCCTGGGTACAGTCACCAGGCCTTCCTTCTCAGGTACGTCTGGGTACAGTCACGAGGTATTTCTTCTGAGGTACCTCTGAGGACAGTCACCAGGCCTTCCTTTCCAGGTACCTCTGGGTACAGTCAGCAGGGCTTCCTTCCGAGGTACCTCTGGGTAGTGTCATCAGGCATTTCTTCCCAGGTATCTCTGGGTACAGTCACCAGGCCTTCCTTCCGAGGTACATCTGGGTACAGTAACCAGGCATTCCTTCTAAGGTATCCCTGGGTAAAGTCCCCAGGCCTTCCTTTCGAGGTACCTCTGAATACAGTCACCAGGACTTTCTTCCGAAGTGCGTCTGGGTACAGTCACCAGGCCTTCCTTCCGAGGTACCTCTGGGTACAATCACCGGGCCTTCCTTTCCAGGTACCTCTGGGTACAGTCACCTGGCCTTCCTTCCGAGGTCCCTCTGGGTAGAGTCAGCAGGCCTTCCTTCCGAGGTACCTCTGAGTACAGTCATCCGGCCTTTATTAAGGGGTACGTTTGGATAGAGTCATCAGGCTTTCCTTCTGAGGAACTTCTCGTTACAGTCACCAGGCCTTCCTCCCGAGGTAACTCTGGTTACAGTCACCAGGCTTTCGGTGGGAATTACCCTGGGTACACTCACCACGCCTTTCCTACGAGTTACCTCTTGGTACAGTCACCAGGCCTTCCTTCTGAGGTACCTCTGGGTACAGTCACCAGGCCTTGCTTACGAGGTACCTCTGGGTACAGTCACCAGGCATTCCTTCAGAATTAGCTCTGGGTACAGTGACCAGGCCTTCCTTCCGAGGTACCTCTGGGTACAGTCACCAGGCCTTCCTTCTCAGGTACCTCTGGGTACAGTCACGAGGTATTTCTTCTGAGGTACCTCTGAGTACAGTCACCAGGACTTCCTTTCCAGGTACCTCTGGGTACAGTCAGCAGGGCTTCTTTCCGAGGTACCTCTGGGTAGTGTCATCAGGCATTTCTTCCCAGGTACCTCTGGGTACAGTCACCAGGCCTTCCTTCCGAGGTACCTCTGACTACAGTCACCAGGCCTTTCTTCCGAGGTACGTCTGGGTAGAGTCTCCAGGCCTTCCTTCCGAAGTACCTGTTGGTACTGTCATCAGGACTACTTTCCGAGGTACCTCTGGGTACACTCACCAGGCCGTTTTGCGAGGTACCTCTGGTTACAGTCTCCAGTCGTTCCTTCTGAGGTACCTATGGGTACAGTCACCAGGCGTTCCTTCAGAGGTACCTCTGGGTACAGTGAAAGGCCTTCCTTCTGAGGTACCTCTGGGTACAGTCACCCTGCCTTTTTTCTCAGTTCCCTCTGGGTACAGTCAGCAGGCCTTTCTTCCGAGGTCCCTCTGGGTACAGTCAACGGCCTTCCTTCTGAGGTACCTCTGGGTACAGCACCCGGGCATATTTCTGAGGTCCCTCTGGGTACAGTCACCAGGACTTCCTTCCGAGGTACCTCTAGGTACAATCACCAGGCGTTCCTTCTGAGGTACCTCTGGGCACAGTCACGAGGTATTTCTTCTGAGGTACCTCTGAGTACAGTCACCAGGACTTCCTTTCCAGGTACCTCTGGGTACAGTCAGCAGGGCTTCTTTCCGAGGTACCTCTGGGTAGTGTCATCAGGCATTTCTTCCCAGGTACCTCTGGGTACAGTCACCAGGCCTTCCTTCCGAGGTACCTCTGACTACAGTCACCAGGCCTTTCTTCCGAGGTACGTCTGGGTACAGTCTCCAGGCCTTCCTTCCGAAGTACCTGTTGGTACTGTCATCAGGACTAGTTTCCGAGGTACCTCTGGGTACACTCACCAGGCCGTTTTGCGAGGTACCTCTGGTTACAGTCTCCAGTCGTTCCTTCTGAGGTACCTCTGGGTACAGTCACCAGGCGTTCCTTCAGAGGTACCTCTGGGTACAGTGAAAGGCCTTCCTTCTGAGGTACCTCTGGGTACAGTCACCCTGCCTTTTTTCTCAGTTCCCTCTGGGTACAGTCAGCAGGCCTTTCTTCCGAGGTCCCTCTGGGTACAGTCAACGGCCTTCCTTCTGAGGTACCTCTGGGTACAGCACCCGGGCTTATTTCTGAGGTCCCTCTGGGTACAGTCACCAGGCCTTTCTTAGGAGGTACCTCTGGGTACAGTCACCGCCCTTCCTTCTGAGGTACCTCTGGGTACAGTCACCCGGGATTATTTCTGAGGTCCCTCTAGGTACAGTCACCAGGCTTTTCTTCCGATCTACCTCTGGGTACAGTCACCAGACCTTCCCTCTGAGGTACCTTTGGATACAGTCACCAGCCCTTGTTTCCGAGGTAAGTCTGTGTACCCTCACCAGACCTTTCTTACGACGTACCTGCGGGTACAGTCACCAGGCTTTCCTTCTGAGTACGTACGGGTAGAGTCAACAGGCCTTCCTTCAGAGGTATCTCTGGGTACAGTCACACGGCCTTCTTTCTGAGGTCCCTCTGGGAACAGTCTCTAGGCCTTTCTTCTGAGGTACCTCTGGGTACAGTCACCAGGCCTTTCTCACGAGGTACCTCTGGGTACAGTCACCAGGCATTCCTTCAGAGTTAGCTCTGGGTACCGTGACCAGGCCTTCCTTCCGAGGTACCTCTGGGTACAGTCATCATGCCTTCCTTCTGAGGTACCACTGGGTACAGTCACGAGGTTTTTCTTCTGGGGTACCTCTGAGTACAGTCACCAGGCCTTTCTTCGGAGGTACGTCTGGGTAGTCACCAGGCCTTCCTTCCAAGGTACCTCTGGGTACAGTCACCAGGCCTTCCTTCCGTGGTGTCTCTGTGTACAGTCACGGGGCCTTTCTTCCGAGGTACCTTTGGGTACAGTCTCTGGACCTTCCTTCCGAGGTACCTCTGGGTAAAGTCACTATGCCCTCCCTCCGAGATACCTCTGGGTACAGTCACCAGTCTTTCCTTCGGAGGTACCTCTGGGTATAGTCACCAGGCCATCCTTCCGAGGTAACTCTGGGTACACTCACCAGGCCTTTTTTCCGCGGTACCTCTGAGTACAGTCACCAGGCATTCCTTCTCAGGTACCTCTGGGTACAGTCACCAGGCCTTCCTTACGAGTTACCTCTGGGTACAGTCACCAGGCCTTCCTTCTGAGATACCCCTGGATACAGTCACCAGGCCTTCCTTCTGCGGTACCTCCGAGTACTGTCACCAGGCCTTCCTTCCCAGGTACTTCTAAGTACCGTCACCAAGCATTTCTTTCGAGGTACCTCTGGGTACGGTCACCAGGCCTTCCTTCCGAGGCACTTCTGAGTTAAGCCACCAGGCTTTCCTTCCGAAGTACCTCTGGGTACAATCACCAGGCGCTCCTTCTGAGTTAGCTCTGGGTACAGTCACTAGGCCTTCCTTCCGAGGTACCTCTGGGTACAGTCACCAGGCCTTTCTTCCGAGGTACGTCTAGGTACAGTCTCCAGGCCTTCCTTCCGAAGTACCTGTGGGTACACTCATCAGGACTAGTTTCCGAGGTACCTCTGGGTACACTCACCAGGCCGTTCTTACGAGGTACCTCTGGTTACAGTCTCCAGTCGTTCCTTCTGAGGTACCTATGGGTACAATCACCAGGCGTTCCTTCAGGGGTACCTCTGGGTACAGTCAAAGGCCTTCCTTCTGAGGTCCCTCTGGGTACAGTCACTCTGCCTTCTTTCTCAGTTCCCTCTGGGTACAGTCAGCAGGCCTTTCTTCCGAGGTCCCTCTGGGTACAGTCAACGGCCTTCCTTCTGAGGTACCTCTGGGTACAGCACCCGGGCTTATTTCTGAGGTCCCTCTGGGTACAGTCACCAGGCCTTCCTTCCGAGGTACCTCTAGGTACAATCACCAGGCCTTCCTTCTGAGGTACCTCTGGGTACAGTCACGAGGTCTTTCTTCTGAGTTAGCTCTGGGTACAGTCACCAGGCCTTTCTTCCGAGGTACTTCTGTGTACAGTCACCAGGCCTTCCTTTCGGAGGTATCTCTAGGAACAATCACCAGGCCTTCCTTCTGAGGTACCTCTGGGTACAGTCACCAGGGATTCCTCCCGAGGTACCTCTGTTTAGAGTCACCAGGCATTTCTTCCGAGTTACCTCTGGGTACAGTCACCAGGCCTTCCTTCGGAGGTAACTCTGGCTACAGTAGGCAGGCCTTCCTTCCGAGGTACCTCTGGGTACAATCACCGGGCCTTCCTTTCCAGGTACCTCTGAGTACAGTCACCAGGACTTTCTTCCGAAGTGCGTCTGGGTACAGTCACCAGGCCTTCCTTTCCAGGTACCTCTGGGTACAGTCACCTGTCCTTCCTTCCGAGGTCCCTCTGGGTAGAGTCAGCAGGCCTTCCTTCCGAGGTACCTCTGGGTACAATCACCGGGCCTTCCTTTCCAGGTACCTCTGGGTACAGTCAGCTGGCCTTCCTTCCGAGGTCCCTCTGGGTAGAGTCAGCAGGCCTTCCTTCCGAGGTACCTCTGAGTACAGTCATCCGGCCTTTATTAAGGGGTACGTTTGGGTAGAGTCATCAGGCTTTCCTTCTGAGGAACTTCTCGTTACAGTCACCAGGCCTTCCTCCCGAGGTAACTCTGGTTACAGTCACCAGGTATTCCTTCAGAATTAGCTCTGGGTACGGTGACCAGGCCTTCCTTCCGAGGTACCTCTGGGTACAGTCACCAAGCCTTCCTTCTCAGGTACCTCTGGGTACAGTCACGAGGTATTTCTTCTGAGGTACCTCTGAGTACAGTCACCAGGACTTCCTTTCCAGGTACCTCTGGGTACAGTCAGCAGGGCTTCTTTCCGAGGTACCTCTGGGTAGTGTCATCAGGCATTTCTTCCCAGGTACCTCTGGGTACAGTCACCAGGCCTTCCTTCCGAGGTACCTCTGACTACAGTCACCAGGCCTTTCTTCCGAGGTACGTCTGGGTACAGTCTCCAGGCCTTCCTTCCGAAGTACCTGTTGGTACTGTCATCAGGACTAGTTTCCGAGGTACCTCTGGGTACACTCACCAGGCCGTTTTGCGAGGTACCTCTGGTTACAGTCTCCAGTCGTTCCTTCTGAGGTACCTCTGGGTACAGTCACCAGGCGTTCCTTCAGGGGTACCTCTGGGTACAGTGAAAGGCCTTCCTTTTGAGGTACCTCTGGGTACAGTCACCCTGCCTTTTTTCTCAGTTCCCTCTGGGTACAGTCAGCAGGCCTTTCTTCCGAGGTCCCTCTGGGTACAGTCAACGGCCTTCCTTCTGAGGTACCTCTGGGTACAGCACCCGGGCTTATTTCTGAGGTCTCTCTGGGTACAGTCACCAGGCCTTTCTTAGGAGGTACCTCTGGGTACAGTCACCGCCCTTCCTTCTGAGGTACCTCTGGGTACAGTCACCCGGGATTATTTCTGAGGTCCCTCTAGGTACAGTCACCAGGCTTTTCTTCCGATCTACCTCTGGGAACAGTCACCAGACCTTCCCTCTGAGGTAATTTTGGATACAGTCACCAGCCCTTGTTTCCGAGGTAAGTCTGTGTACCCTCACCAGACCTTTCTTACGAGGTACCTGCGGGTACAGTCACCAGGCTTTCCTTCTGAGGTACCTATGGGTAGAGTCAACAGGCCTTCCTTCAGAGGTATCTCTGGGTACAGTCACCCGGCCTTCCTTCTGAGGTACCTTTGGGTACAGTCTCTAGACCTTCCTTCTGAGGTACCTCTGGGTACAGTCAATATGCCCTCCCTCCGAGATACCTCTGGGTACAGTCACCAGTCCTTCCTTCGGAGGTACCTCTGGGTATAGTCACCAGGCCATCTTTCCGAGGTACCTCTGGGTACACTCACCAGGCCTTTTTTCCGCGGTACCTCTGAGTACAGTCACCAGGCATTCCTTCTGAGGTACCTCTGGGTACAGTCACCAGGCCTTCCTTACGAGTTACCACTCAGTACAGTCACCAGTCCTTCCTTCTGAGATACCCCTGGGTACAGTCACCAGGCCTTCCTTCTGCGGTACCTCCGAGTACTGTCACCAGGCCTTCCTTCCCAGGTACTTCTAAGTACCGTCACCAAGCATTTCTTTCGAGGTACCTCTGGGTACGGTCACCAGGCCTTCCTTCCGAAGCACTTCTGAGTTAAGCCACTAGGCTTTCCTTTCGAAGTACTTCTGGGTACAATCACCAGGCGCTCCTTCTGAGTTAGCTCTGGGTACAGTCACTAGGCCTTCCTTCCGAGGTACCTCTGACTACAGTCACCAGGCCTTTCTTCCGAGGTACGTCTGAGTACAGTCTCCAGGCCTTCCTTCCGAAGTACCTGTGGGTACAGTCATCAGTAGTAGTTTCCGAGGTACCTCTGGGTACACTCACCAGGCCGTTCTTACGAGGTACCTCTGGTTACAGTCTCCAGTCGTTCCTTCTGAGGTACCTATGGGTACAATCACCAGGCGTTCCTTCAGGGGTGCCTCTGGGTACAGTCAAAGGCCTTCCTTCTGAGGTCCCTCTGGGTACAGTCACTCTGCCTTCTTTCTCAGTTCCCTCTGGGTACAGTCAGCAGGCCTTTCTTCCGAGGTCCCTCTGGGTACAGTCAACGGCCTTCCTTCTCAGGTACCTCTGGGTACAGCACCCGGGCTTATTTCTGAGGTCCCTCTGGGTACAGTCACCAGGCCTTCCTTCCGAGGTACGTCTGGGTAGTCACCAGGCCTTCCTTCCGTGTTACCTCTGGGTACAGTCACCAGGCCTTCCTTGGGATTTACCCTGGGTACAGTCACCACGCCTTTCTTCCCAGTTACCACTAGGTACAGTCACCAGACCTTCATTCT
Source organism: Loxodonta africana (assembly GCF_030014295.1). Lineage (NCBI taxonomy): Eukaryota > Metazoa > Chordata > Mammalia > Proboscidea > Elephantidae > Loxodonta > Loxodonta africana. The sequence goes on along the minus strand of NW_026974903.1, from coordinate 453,890 downwards.
GAGGTATCTCTGGGTAAAGTTCCCAAGCCTTCTTTCCGAGGTACCACTGAGTACAGTCACCAGGACTTCTTTCCGAGGTACCTTTGGGTACAGTCACCAGGGATTCCTTCTGAAGTACCTCTGGGTAGAGTCATCAGGCCTTCCTTCTGAGGTACCTCTGCGTACAGGAAGCGGGTCTTCCTACTGAGGTAACTCTGGGTACAGTCACCAGGCCTTCCTTCTGAGTGAGCTCTGAGTACAGTCACCAGGCCTTTCTTCCGAGGTACGTCCGGGTAGTAAACAGGCCTTCCTTCCGAGGTACATCTAGGTACAGTCACCAGGCCTTCCTTCTGAGGTACCTCTGCGTACAGGCACCGGGTCTTCTTTCTGAGGTACCTCTGGGTACAGTCAACAGGCCTTCCTGCGGAGGTATCTCTGGGTACAGTGACCAGGCATTTCTTAGGAGGTACCGCTGGGTACAGTCACCAGGCCTTCCTTCCGAGGTACCTCTGGGTACAGTCAACAGGCCTTCCTTCCGAGGTACCTCTGGGTACAGTCACCTGGCCTTCCTTCCGACGTACCTCTGGGTAAAGTCACCGGGCCTTCCTTCTGATGTACCTCTGTGTAGAGTCACCAGGCCTTCCTTCCGCGGTAACTCCGAGTACAATCACCTGGCCTTTCTTCCGAGGCACGCTTGGGTACAGTCGCCAGACCTTCCTTTTTAGTTACTTCTGGGTACTGTCACCAGGCCTTTCTTCCGAGGTCCCTCTGGGTAGAGTCACCAGGCCTTTCTTACGAGGTAACTCTCGGTACAGTCACCGGCTTTCCTTCTGAGGTACCTCTGGGTACACTCACCCGGGCTTATTTCTGAGGTCCTTCTGGGTGCAGTCACCAGGCCGTTCTTCCGAGATGCCTCTGGGTACAGTTACCAGGCCTTTCCTCCGAGCTAACTCTGGAACAGTCAACAGGCCTTCCTTCCGAGGTACGTCTGGGTAGTCACCAGGCCTTCCTTCCGTGTTACCTCTGGGTACAGTCACCAGGCCTTCCTTGGGATTTACCCTGGGTACAGTCACCACGCCTTTCTTCCCAGTTACCACTAGGTACAGTCACCAGACCTTCATTCTGAGGTATCTCTGGGTAAAGTTCCCAAGCCTTCTTTCCGAGGTACCACTGAGTACAGTCACCAGGACTTCTTTCCGAGGTACCTTTGGGTACAGTCACCAGGCCTTGCTTCCGAGATACCTCTGGGTGCAGTCATCAGGCCTTTCTTACGAGGTACCTCTGGGTAAAGTCACCAGGCTTTCCTTCTGAGGTACCTATGGGTGCAGTCACCAGAACTTTCTTCAGAGGTACCGCTGGGTACAGTCACCGGCCTTCCTTCTGAGGTACCTCTGGGTACAGTCACCCGGCCTTCTTTCTGCGGTCCCTCTGGGTACAGTCACCAGGCCTTTCTTACGAGGTACCTCTGGGAACAGTCACCAGGCTTTCCTTCTGAGGTACCTTGGGTACTGTCACCAAGCACTCCTTCCGAGGTACCTCTGGGTACAGTCACCAGGCCTTCCTTCAGGGGTACCTCTGGGTACAGTCAAAGGCCTTCCTTCTGAGGTACCTGTGGGTACAGTCACCAGGCCTTCCTTCAGGGGTACCTCTGGGTACAGTCACTAGGCCTTCATTCCGAGGTACCTCTGGGTGCAGTCACCAGGCCTTAGTTTCAATGTACCTCTGGGTACAGTCGCCAGGCTTTTCTTCAGAGGTACCTCTGGGTACAGTCACGAGGCTTTCCGTCTGAGTTAGCTCTGGGTACAGTCACCAGGCCTCCTTCCGAGGTACCTCTGGGTAGAGTCTAACGGTCTTTTTTCCGAGGTACCTCTGGGTACAGTCACTAGGCCTTCCTTCCGAGGTACCTCTGTGTACAGTCACCAGGCCTCCCTTCCGATGTACCTCTGGGTACAATCACCAGGCCTTCTTTCTGAGGTACCTCTGAGTACACTCATGAGGTCTTCCTTCCGAGGTACCTCTGGGTACAGTCATCAGGCCTTGTTTTCGAGGTACCTCTGGGTACACTCACCAGGCCGTTCTTAGGAGGTACCTCTGGTTACAGTCTCCAGTTGTTCTTTCTGAGGTACCTATGGGTACAGTCACCAGGCCTTCCTTCAGGGGTACCTCTGGGTACAGTCAAAGGCCTTCCTTCTGAGGTACCTCTGGGTACAGTCATCAGGCCTTCTCTCCGAGGTACCTCTGGGTACAGTCACGAGGCCTTCCTTCCGAGGAACCTCTGGTTACAGGCACCAGGTCTTCCTTGTGAGGTACTTGTCCGTACCCTCACCAGGCCTTACTTCTGAGGTACCTCTGGTTACAGTCACCAGGCCTCTCCTACGAGGTATCTCTGGGTACAATCACCAGGCCTTCCTTTGAGTTAGCTCTGGGTACAGTCACTAGGCCTTCCTTCCGACGTACCTCTTGGTAGAGTCAAAAGGCATTTTTTCCGAGGTACCTCTGGGTAGAGTCACCAGGTCTTCCTTCCACGGAACCTCTAGGTACAATCACCAGGCCTTCCTTCTCAGGTACCTCTGGGTACAGTCACCAGGTCTTCCTTCCGAGGTACCTCTGGGTACAGTCATTAGGCCTTCCTTCTGAGGTACCTCTGCGTACAGGCACCGGGTCTTCTTTCTGAGGTACCTCTGGGTACAGTCAACAGGCCTTCCTGCGGAGGTATCTCTGGGTACAGTGACCAGGCATTTCTTAGGAGGTACCGCTGGGTACAGTCACCAGGCCTTCCTTCTGAGGTACCTCTGGGTACAGTCAACAGGCCTTCCTTCCGAGGTACCTCTGGGTACCGTCACCTGGCCTTCCTTCCGACGTACCTCTGGGTAAAGTCACCGGGCCTTCCTTCTGATGTACCTCTGTGTAGAGTCACCAGGCCTTCCTTCCGCGGTAACTCCGAGTACAATCACCTGGCCTTTCTTCCGAGGCACGCTTGGGTACAGTCACCAGACCTTCCTTTTTAGTTACTTCTGGGTACTGTCACCAGGCCTTTCTTCTGAGGTCCCTCTGGGTAGAGTCACCAGGCCTTTCTTACGAGGTAACTCTCGGTACAGTCACCGGCTTTCCTTCTGAGGTACCTCTGGGTACACTCACCCGGGCTTATTTCTGAGGTCCCTCTGGGTGCAGTCACCAGGCCGTTCTTCCGAGATGCCTCTGGGTACAGTTACCAGGCCTTTCCTCCAAGCTAACTCTGGAACAGTCAACAGGCCTTCCTTCCGAGGTACGTCTGGGTAGTCACCAGGTCTTCTTTCCGGGGTAACTCTCGGTACAGTCAAAAGGCCTTCCTTCCGAGGTAAATCTGGGTACAGTCACCAGGCCTCCTTCCGAGGTACCTCTGGGTACAGTCACCCGGTCTTCTTTCTGAGGTCCCTCTGGGTACAGTCACCAGGGCTTTCTTCTGAGCTAACTCTGGGCACAGTCACCAGGCCTTTCTTACGAGGTACCTCTGGGTACAGTCAGCAGGCCTGTCTTCCGAGGCACTAATGAGTACAGTCACCAGGCCTTCCTTCCGAGGTACCTCTGGTTACAATCACCAGGTCTTCCTTCTGAGGTATCTCTGGGTACAGTCTCTAGGTCTTTCTTCTGAGGTTCCTCTGCGTTCAGTCACCAGGCCTTCCTTCCGGGTTACCTCTGGGTACAGTCACCAGGCCTTCCTTCCGAGGTACTTTTGGGTACAGTCACCAGGCCTTCCTTCAGAGTTACCTCTGGGTACAGTCACCAGACCTTACTTTCGAGGTACCTCTGGGTACAGTTACCAGTCCTTTCTTCCGAGTTACTTCTGGTACTGTCACGAGGTCTTTCTTCTCAGGTACCTATGAGTACAGTCACCAGGCCTTTCTTCCGAGGTACGTCTGGGTAGTCACCAGGCCTTCCTTCCGTGTTACCTCTGTGTACAGTCACCAGGCCTTCCTTGGGATTTACCCTGGGTACAGTCACCACGCCTTTCTTCCCAGTTACCACTAGGTACAGTCACCAGACCTTCATTCTGAGGTATCTCTGGGTAAAGTTCCCAAGCCTTCTTTCCGAGGTACCACTGAGTACAGTCACCAGGACTTCTTTCCGAGGTACCTTTGGGTACAGTCACCAGGGATTCCTTCTGAAGTACCTCTGGGTAGAGTCATCAGGCCTTCCTTCTGAGGTACCTCTGCGTACAGGAAGCGGGTCTTCCTACTGAGGTAACTCTGGGTACAGTCACCAGGCCTTCCTTCTGAGTGAGCTCTGAGTACAGTCACCAGGCCTTTCTTCCGAGGTACGTCCGGGTAGTAAACAGGCCTTCCTTCCGAGGTACATCTAGGTACAGTCACCAGGCCTTCCTTCTGAGGTACCTCTGCGTACAGGCACCGGGTCTTCTTTCTGAGGTACCTCTGGGTACAGTCAACAGGCCTTCCTGCGGAGGTATCTCTGGGTACAGTGACCAGGCATTTCTTAGGAGGTACCGCTGGGTACAGTCACCAGGCCTTCCTTCCGAGGTACCTCTGGGTACAGTCAACAGGCCTTCCTTCCGAGGTACCTCTGGGTACAGTCACCTGGCCTTCCTTCCGACGTACCTCTGGGTAAAGTCACCGGGCCTTCCTTCTGATGTACCTCTGTGTAGAGTCACCAGGCCTTCCTTCCGCGGTAACTCCGAGTACAATCACCTGGCCTTTCTTCCGAGGCACGCTTGGGTACAGTCACCAGACCTTCCTTTTTAGTTACTTCTGGGTACTGTCACCAGGCCTTTCTTCTGAGGTCCCTCTGGGTAGTGTCACCAGGCCTTTCTTACGAGGTACCTCTGGGAACAGTCACCAGGCTTTCCTTCTGAGGTACCTTGGGTACTGTCACCAAGCACTCCTTCCGAGGTACCTCTGGGTACAGTCACCAGGCCTTCCTTCAGGGGTACCTCTGGGTACAGTCAAAGGCCTTCCTTCTGAGGTACCTGTGGGTACAGTCACCAGGCCTTCCTTCAGGAGTACCTCTGGGTACAGTCACTAGGCCTTCATTCCGAGGTACCTCTGGGTGCAGTCACCAGGCCTTAGTTTCAATGTACCTCTGGGTACAGTCGCCAGGCTTTTCTTCAGAGGTACCTCTGGGTACAGTCACGAGGCTTTCCGTCTGAGTTAGCTCTGGGTACAGTCACCAGGCCTTCCTTCAGAGGTACCTCTGGGTACAGTCACCAGACCTTCCTTTCGACGTACCTCTGGGTACAGTTACCAGTCCTTTCTTCCGAGTTACTTCTGGTACTGTCACGAGGTCTTTCTTCTCAGGTACCTATGAGTACAGTCACCAGGCCTTTCTTCCGAGGTACGTCCGGGTAGTCACCAGGCCTTCCTTCCGTGTTACCTCTGTGTACAGTCACCAGGCCTTCCTTGGGATTGACCCTGGGTACAGTCACCACGCCTTTCTTCCTAGTTACCACTAGGTACAGTCACCAGACCTTCATTCTGTGGAATCTCTGGGTAAAGTTCCCAAGCCTTTTTTCCGAGGTACCTCTGAGTACAGTCACCAGGACTTCTTTCCGAGGTACCTTTGGGTACAGTCACCAGGCCTTGCTTCCGAGATACCTCTGGGTGCAGTCATCAGGCCTTTCTTACGAGGTACCTTTGGGTACAGTCACCAGGCTTTCCTTCTGAGGTACCTATGGGTGCAGTCACCAGAACTTCCTTCAGGGGTACCTCTGGGTACAGTCACTGGCCTTCCTTCTGAGGTACCTCTGGGTACAGTCACCCAGCCTTCTTTCTGCGGTCCCTCTGGGTACAGTCACCAGGCCTTTCTTACGAGGTACCTCTGGGAACAGTCACCAGGCCTTCCTTCTGAGGTACCTTGGGTACTGTCACCAAGCACTCCTTCCGAGGTACCTCTGGGTACAGAAACCAGGCCTTCCTTCTTAGGTAACTCTGGGTACAGACACCAGGCCTTTCTTTCGCGGTATCTCTGGGTACAGTCAGGAGGACTTCCCTGTGAGTTACCTCTGGGTAGAGTCACCGGCCTTCCTTCTAAGGTCCCTCTGGGTACAGTCACCAGGCCTTTCTTCCGAGCTAACTCTGGGTACAGTCATCAGGCCTTCCTTCTCAGTTAGCTCTGGGTACAGTCAAAAGGCCTTTCTTCCAATGTACCTCTGGGTACTGTCACCAGGACTTCTTTCTGAGGCACTTCTGGGTACAGTCACCAGACCTTCCTTTTGAGGTACCTCTGGGTACCGTCACCAGGTCTTCCTTCTGAGGTACTTCTGGGTACTGTCACCAGGCCTTCCTTCCGAGGCATCTGTGGGTACAGTCACCAGGCATTTCTTACGAGGTACCTCTGGGTACATTCACCAGCCTTTCCTTCTTAGGTACCTTGAGTACTGTCACCAGGTTTCCTTCCCAGGTACCTCTGGGTACAGTCACCAGGACTTCCTTCTGAGGTACCTCTGAGTACAGTCACCAGGACTACCTTCTAATGTACATCTGGGTACGGTCACAAGGCCTTCCTTCCGACGTACCTCTGGGTACAGTCACTAGGCCTTTCTTCCGAAGTACTTCTGGGTACCGTCACCAGGCCTTCATTCCGAGGTACATCTGGGGAAAATCTCCGGGCCTTCCTTCTGAGGTACCTCTGGGTACAGTGACGAAGTCTTTCTTCCCAGGTATCTCTGGGTACAGTCACCAGGCCTTCCTTCCGAGGTAAATCTGGCTACAGTCACCAGGCCTCCTTCCAAGGTACCTCTGGGTACATTCACCCGGTCTTCTTTCTGAGGTCCCTCTGGGTACAGTCACCAGGCCTTTCTTCTGAGCTAACTCTGGGCACAGTCACTAGGCCTTTCTTCCGAAGTACCTCTGGGTACAGTCACCGGGTCATTCCTCCTAAGTACCTCTGGGTACAATCACCGGGTCATTCTTCCAAAGTACCTCTGGGTACAGTCACCGGGCCTTCCTTTTGAGGTACCTCTGGGTACAGTCACCGGTTTTTCCTTCCGAGGTACCTGTGTGTATATTCACCAGACTTTCCTTCCGAAGTAACTCTGGGTACAGTCACCAGTCCTTTCTTCCGAGCTATATTTGGGTACAGTCACTAGACTTTCCTTCTGAGGTACCTATGGGTACAGTCACCAGTCCTTTCTTCCGAGTTACTTCTGGGTACTGTCACGAGGTCTTTCTTCTGAGGTACCTCTGAGTACAGTCACCATGGCTTCCTTTTGAGGTGCCTCTGGGTACAGTCACCAGGCCTTCCTTCACTCGTACCTCTCGGTACAGTCACCAGGGATTCCTTCTGAAGTACCTCGGGCTAGAGTCATCAGGCCTTCCATCTGAGGTACCTCTGCGTACAGGAAGCGGGTCTTTCTACTGAGGTACCTCTGGGTACAGACACCAGGCCTTCCTTCTGAGTGAGCTCTGAGTACAGTCACCAGGCCTTTCTTCCGAGGTACGTCTGGGTAGTAACCAGGCCTTCCTTCCGAGGTACCTCTGGGTACAGTCACCAGGCCTTCTTTCCGATGTACCTCTGGGTACAGTCACCAGGCTTTTCTTAAGAGGTACCTCTGGGTACAGTCACGAGGCTTTCCTTCTGAGTTAGCTCTGGGTACAGTCACCAGGCCTTCCTTCCGAGGTACCTCTGGGTAGAGTCAAAAGGCCTTTCTTCCGAGGTACATCTGGTTACAGTCACTAGGCCTTTCTTCCGAGGTACTTCGGGATGCAGTCACCAGGCCTTCCTTCCGATGTACCTCTGGGTACAATCACCAGGCCTTCCGTCTGAGGTACCTCTGGGTACAGACACGAGGCCTTCCTTCTGAGGTACTTCTGGGTAAAGTCACCAGGTCTTCCTTCCGAGGTGCCTCTGGGTACAGTCATCAGGACTTGTTTCCGAGGTATCTCTGGGTACACTCACCAGGCCGTTCTTACGATGTACCTCTGCTTACAGTCTCCAGTCGTTCCTTCTGAGGTACCTATGGGTACAGTCAAAGGCCTTTCTTCCGTGGTACCCCTGGGTACAGTCACCAGGCCTTCATTCTGTGGTACCTCTGGGTACAGTCACCAGGCCTTCCTTCCCACGTATCTCTGGGTACAGTCACCATGCCTTCCTTCCGAAGTACCTCTGGGTACAGTCACTGGGTCTTCCGAGGAACCTCTGGGTACAGTCATTAGGCCTTCCTTCCGACGTACCTCTGGGTATAGTCACCAGGCCTTCCTTCTGAGGTACCTCTGGGTACAGCCTCCAGGCCTTCCTTCTGAAGTACTTCTGGGGAGAGTCACGAGGTCTTTCTTTTGAGGTACCTCTGAGTATAGTACAAGGACTTCCTTTCCAGGTACCTCTGGGTAGAGTCACCAGACCTTTCTTCCGAGGTACCTCTGGGTACACTCACCAGGCCGTTCTTACGAGGTAACTCTGGTTACAGTCTCCAGTCGTTCCTTCTGAGGTACCTATGGGTACAGTCACCAGGCCTTCCTTCAGAGGTACCTCTGGGTACAGTCAAAGGCCTTCCTTCTGAGGTATATCTGGGTACATTCACCAGGCCTTCCTTCTGAGGTACCTGTGCGTACAGTCACTAGGTCTTTCTTCTGAGGTACCTCTGAGTACAGTCACCAGGCATTCCTTTCGAGGTACCTCTGGGTACAGTCACCAGGGCTTCTTTCCGAGGTACCTCTGTTTAGAGTCACAAGGCATTTCTCCCGAGCTAACTCTGGGTACAGTCACCAGGACTTCCATCCCAGGTACCTGTGGCTACAGTCACCAGGCCTTCCTTCCGAGGTACCTCTGTGTACAGTCAACAGGCTTTGCTTGGGAGTTACCCTGGGTACAGTCACCACGCCTTTCTTCCGAGTTACCTCTAGGTATAGTCACCAGGCATTCCTTTCGAGGTACCTCTGGGTACAGTCACCAGGGCTTCTTTCCGAGGTACCTCTGTTTAGAGTCACCAGGCATTTCTTCCGAGCTAACTCTGGGTACAGTCACCAGGCCTTCCTTCCCAGGTACCTCTGTGTACAGTCACCAGGCTTTCCTTGGGAGTTACCCTGGGTACAGTCACAATGCCTTTCTTCCGAGTTACCTCTAGGTATAGTCACCAGGCCTTCCTTCCGAGGTACCTCTGGGTACAGTCACCGGCCTTCCTTCTGAGGTACCTATGGGTACAGTCACCTGGCCTTCTTTCTGAGGTACCTATGGGTACAGTCACCTGGCCTTCTTTCTGAGGACCCTCTGGGCACAGTCACCAGGGTTTTCTCTGAGGTACCTCTGGGTACAATCTCCAGGCCTTCCTTCCGAGATACCTCTGGGTACAGTCATCAGGACTTGTTTCCGAGGTATCTGTGGGTACACTCACCAGGCCGTTCTTACGATGTACCTCTGCTTACAGTCTCCAGTCGTTCCTTCTGAGGTACCTATGGGTACAGTCAAAGGCCTTCCTTCTGAGGTAACTCTGGGTACAGTCACACGGCCTTCTTTCTCAGTTCCCTCTGGGTACAGTCACCAGGCCTTTTTTTACCGAGGTCCCTCTGGGTGCAGTCACCGGCCTTCCTTCTGAGGTACCTCTGAGTAGAGTCACCCGGCCTTCTTTCTGAGGTACCTCTGGGTACAGTCCCCAGGCCTTCCTTCTGCGGTATCTCTGAGTAAAGTCCCCAGGCCTTCCTTCCGAGGTACCTCTGAGTACAGTCACCAGGACTTCTTTCCGAGGTACCTCTGGGTACACTCACCAGGTCGTCCTTACGAGGTACCTCTGGGTACAGTCTCCAGGCTTTCCTTCTGAGGTACCTTTGGGTACAGTCACCAGGCCTTCGTTAAGAGGTACCTCTGGGTACACTCAAAGGCCTTCTTTCTGAGGTACCTCTGGGTAAAGTCCAGAGGCCTTCCTTCCGAGGTACCTCTGGGTAGAGTCAAAAGGCCTTTCTTCCGAGGTACCTCTGCGTACAGTCACTAGGCCTTTCTTCCGAGGTACTTCTGGGTACAGTCATCAGGCCTTCCTTCCGAGGTGCCTCTGGGTACACTCAGCAGGCCTTCCTCCCGAGGTACCTCTGAGTACAGTCACCAGACCTTCCTTCTGAGTTACCTCTGGGTAGAGTCATCAGGCCTACCTTTTGAGGTACCTCTGCATACAGGCAGTGGGTCTTCCTTCTGAGGTAACTCTGGGTACAGTCACCAGGCCTTTCTTTCGAGGTACCTCTGGGTACAGTCATCAGGCCTTCCTTCTGAGGTACCTCTGGGCACAGTCACCAGGCCTTCCTTCTAAAGTACTTCTGGGGAGAGTCACGAGGTCTTTCTTTTGAGGTACCTCTGAGTACAGTCACGAGGCCTTCCTTCCGAGGAACCTCTGGTTACAGGCACCAGGTCTTCCTTGTGAGGTACTTGTCCGTACCCTCACCAGGCCTTACTTCTGAGGTACCTCTGGTTACAGTCACCAGGCCTCTCCTACGAGGTATCTCTGGGTACAATCACCAGGCCTTCCTTTGAGTTAGCTCTGGGTACAGTCACTAGGCCTTCCTTCCGACGTACCTCTTGGTAGAGTCAAAAGGCATTTTTTCCGAGGTACCTCTGGGTAGAGTCACCAGGTCTTCCTTCCACGGAACCTCTAGGTACAATCACCAGGCCTTCCTTCTCAGGTACCTCTGGGTACAGTCACCAGGTCTTCCTTCCGAGGTACCTCTGGGTACAGTCATTAGGCCTTCCTTCTGAGGTACCTCTGCGTACAGGCACCGGGTCTTCTTTCTGAGGTACCTCTGGGTACAGTCAACAGGCCTTCCTGCGGAGGTATCTCTGGGTACAGTGACCAGGCATTTCTTAGGAGGTACCGCTGGGTACAGTCACCAGGCCTTCCTTCTGAGGTACCTCTGGGTACAGTCAACAGGCCTTCCTTCCGAGGTACCTCTGGGTACCGTCACCTGGCCTTCCTTCCGACGTACCTCTGGGTAAAGTCACCGGGCCTTCCTTCTGATGTACCTCTGTGTAGAGTCACCAGGCCTTCCTTCCGCGGTAACTCCGAGTACAATCACCTGGCCTTTCTTCCGAGGCACGCTTGGGTACAGTCACCAGACCTTCCTTTTTAGTTACTTCTGGGTACTGTCACCAGGCCTTTCTTCTGAGGTCCCTCTGGGTAGAGTCACCAGGCCTTTCTTACGAGGTAACTCTCGGTACAGTCACCGGCTTTCCTTCTGAGGTACCTCTGGGTACACTCACCCGGGCTTATTTCTGAGGTCCCTCTGGGTGCAGTCACCAGGCCGTTCTTCCGAGATGCCTCTGGGTACAGTTACCAGGCCTTTCCTCCAAGCTAACTCTGGAACAGTCAACAGGCCTTCCTTCCGAGGTACGTCTGGGTAGTCACCAGGTCTTCTTTCCGGGGTAACTCTCGGTACAGTCAAAAGGCCTTCCTTCCGAGGTAAATCTGGGTACAGTCACCAGGCCTCCTTCCGAGGTACCTCTGGGTACAGTCACCCGGTCTTCTTTCTGAGGTCCCTCTGGGTACAGTCACCAGGGCTTTCTTCTGAGCTAACTCTGGGCACAGTCACCAGGCCTTTCTTACGAGGTACCTCTGGGTACAGTCAGCAGGCCTGTCTTCCGAGGCACTAATGAGTACAGTCACCAGGCCTTCCTTCCGAGGTACCTCTGGTTACAATCACCAGGTCTTCCTTCTGAGGTATCTCTGGGTACAGTCTCTAGGTCTTTCTTCTGAGGTTCCTCTGCGTTCAGTCACCAGGCCTTCCTTCCGGGTTACCTCTGGGTACAGTCACCAGGCCTTCCTTCCGAGGTACTTTTGGGTACAGTCACCAGGCCTTCCTTCAGAGTTACCTCTGGGTACAGTCACCAGACCTTACTTTCGAGGTACCTCTGGGTACAGTTACCAGTCCTTTCTTCCGAGTTACTTCTGGTACTGTCACGAGGTCTTTCTTCTCAGGTACCTATGAGTACAGTCACCAGGCCTTTCTTCCGAGGTACGTCTGGGTAGTCACCAGGCCTTCCTTCCGTGTTACCTCTGTGTACAGTCACCAGGCCTTCCTTGGGATTTACCCTGGGTACAGTCACCACGCCTTTCTTCCCAGTTACCACTAGGTACAGTCACCAGACCTTCATTCTGAGGTATCTCTGGGTAAAGTTCCCAAGCCTTCTTTCCGAGGTACCACTGAGTACAGTCACCAGGACTTCTTTCCGAGGTACCTTTGGGTACAGTCACCAGGGATTCCTTCTGAAGTACCTCTGGGTAGAGTCATCAGGCCTTCCTTCTGAGGTACCTCTGCGTACAGGAAGCGGGTCTTCCTACTGAGGTAACTCTGGGTACAGTCACCAGGCCTTCCTTCTGAGTGAGCTCTGAGTACAGTCACCAGGCCTTTCTTCCGAGGTACGTCCGGGTAGTAAACAGGCCTTCCTTCCGAGGTACATCTAGGTACAGTCACCAGGCCTTCCTTCTGAGGTACCTCTGCGTACAGGCACCGGGTCTTCTTTCTGAGGTACCTCTGGGTACAGTCAACAGGCCTTCCTGCGGAGGTATCTCTGGGTACAGTGACCAGGCATTTCTTAGGAGGTACCGCTGGGTACAGTCACCAGGCCTTCCTTCCGAGGTACCTCTGGGTACAGTCAACAGGCCTTCCTTCCGAGGTACCTCTGGGTACAGTCACCTGGCCTTCCTTCCGACGTACCTCTGGGTAAAGTCACCGGGCCTTCCTTCTGATGTACCTCTGTGTAGAGTCACCAGGCCTTCCTTCCGCGGTAACTCCGAGTACAATCACCTGGCCTTTCTTCCGAGGCACGCTTGGGTACAGTCACCAGACCTTCCTTTTTAGTTACTTCTGGGTACTGTCACCAGGCCTTTCTTCTGAGGTCCCTCTGGGTAGTGTCACCAGGCCTTTCTTACGAGGTAACTCTCGGTACAGTCACCGGCTTTCCTTCTGAGGTACCTCTGGGTACACTCACCCGGGCTTATTTCTGAGGTCCCTCTGGGTGCAGTCACCAGGCCGTTCTTCCGAGATGCCTCTGGGTACAGTTACCAGGCCTTTCCTCCAAGCTAACTCTGGAACAGTCAACAGGCCTTCCTTCCGAGGTACGTCTGGGTAGTCACCAGGTCTTCTTTCCGGGGTAACTCTCGGTACAGTCAAAAGGCCTTCCTTCCGAGGTAAATCTGGGTACAGTCACCAGGCCTCCTTCCGAGGTACCTCTGGGTACAGTCACCCGGTCTTCTTTCTGAGGTCCCTCTGGGTACAGTCACCAGGGCTTTCTTCTGAGCTAACTCTGGGCACAGTCACCAGGCCTTTCTTACGAGGTACCTCTGGGTACAGTCAGCAGGCCTGTCTTCCGAGGCACTAATGAGTACAGTCACCAGGCCTTCCTTCCGAGGTACCTCTGGTTACAATCACCAGGTCTTCCTTCTGAGGTATCTCTGGGTACAGTCTCTAGGTCTTTCTTCTGAGGTTCCTCTGCGTTCAGTCACCAGGCCTTCCTTCCGGGTTACCTCTGGGTACAGTCACCAGGCCTTCCTTCCGAGGTACTTTTGGGTACAGTCACCAGGCCTTCCTTCAGAGTTACCTCTGGGTACAGTCACCAGACCTTACTTTCGAGGTACCTCTGGGTACAGTTACCAGTCCTTTCTTCCGAGTTACTTCTGGTACTGTCACGAGGTCTTTCTTCTCAGGTACCTATGAGTACAGTCACCAGGCCTTTCTTCCGAGGTACGTCTGGGTAGTCACCAGGCCTTCCTTCCGTGTTACCTCTGGGTACAGTCACCAGGCCTTCCTTGGGATTTACCCTGGGTACAGTCACCACGCCTTTCTTCCCAGTTACCACTAGGTACAGTCACCAGACCTTCATTCTGAGGTATCTCTGGGTAAAGTTCCCAAGCCTTCTTTCCGAGGTACCACTGAGTACAGTCACCAGGACTTCTTTCCGAGGTACCTTTGGGTACAGTCACCAGGGATTCCTTCTGAAGTACCTCTGGGTAGAGTCATCAGGCCTTCCTTCTGAGGTACCTCTGCGTACAGGAAGCGGGTCTTCCTACTGAGGTAACTCTGGGTACAGTCACCAGGCCTTCCTTCTGAGTGAGCTCTGAGTACAGTCACCAGGCCTTTCTTCCGAGGTACGTCCGGGTAGTAAACAGGCCTTCCTTCCGAGGTACATCTAGGTACAGTCACCAGGCCTTCCTTCTGAGGTACCTCTGCGTACAGGCACCGGGTCTTCTTTCTGAGGTACCTCTGGGTACAGTCAACAGGCCTTCCTGCGGAGGTATCTCTGGGTACAGTGACCAGGCATTTCTTAGGAGGTACCGCTGGGTACAGTCACCAGGCCTTCCTTCCGAGGTACCTCTGGGTACAGTCAACAGGCCTTCCTTCCGAGGTACCTCTGGGTACAGTCACCTGGCCTTCCTTCCGACGTACCTCTGGGTAAAGTCACCGGGCCTTCCTTCTGATGTACCTCTGTGTAGAGTCACCAGGCCTTCCTTCCGCGGTAACTCCGAGTACAATCACCTGGCCTTTCTTCCGAGGCACGCTTGGGTACAGTCGCCAGACCTTCCTTTTTAGTTACTTCTGGGTACTGTCACCAGGCCTTTCTTCCGAGGTCCCTCTGGGTAGAGTCACCAGGCCTTTCTTACGAGGTAACTCTCGGTACAGTCACCGGCTTTCCTTCTGAGGTACCTCTGGGTACACTCACCCGGGCTTATTTCTGAGGTCCTTCTGGGTGCAGTCACCAGGCCGTTCTTCCGAGATGCCTCTGGGTACAGTTACCAGGCCTTTCCTCCGAGCTAACTCTGGAACAGTCAACAGGCCTTCCTTCCGAGGTACGTCTGGGTAGTCACCAGGCCTTCCTTCCGTGTTACCTCTGGGTACAGTCACCAGGCCTTCCTTGGGATTTACCCTGGGTACAGTCACCACGCCTTTCTTCCCAGTTACCACTAGGTACAGTCACCAGACCTTCATTCTGAGGTATCTCTGGGTAAAGTTCCCAAGCCTTCTTTCCGAGGTACCACTGAGTACAGTCACCAGGACTTCTTTCCGAGGTACCTTTGGGTACAGTCACCAGGCCTTGCTTCCGAGATACCTCTGGGTGCAGTCATCAGGCCTTTCTTACGAGGTACCTCTGGGTAAAGTCACCAGGCTTTCCTTCTGAGGTACCTATGGGTGCAGTCACCAGAACTTTCTTCAGAGGTACCGCTGGGTACAGTCACCGGCCTTCCTTCTGAGGTACCTCTGGGTACAGTCACCCGGCCTTCTTTCTGCGGTCCCTCTGGGTACAGTCACCAGGCCTTTCTTACGAGGTACCTCTGGGAACAGTCACCAGGCTTTCCTTCTGAGGTACCTTGGGTACTGTCACCAAGCACTCCTTCCGAGGTACCTCTGGGTACAGTCACCAGGCCTTCCTTCAGGGGTACCTCTGGGTACAGTCAAAGGCCTTCCTTCTGAGGTACCTGTGGGTACAGTCACCAGGCCTTCCTTCAGGGGTACCTCTGGGTACAGTCACTAGGCCTTCATTCCGAGGTACCTCTGGGTGCAGTCACCAGGCCTTAGTTTCAATGTACCTCTGGGTACAGTCACCAGGCTTTTCTTCAGAGGTACCTCTGGGTACAGTCACGAGGCTTTCCGTCTGAGTTAGCTCTGGGTACAGTCACCAGGCCTCCTTCCGAGGTACCTCTGGGTAGAGTCTAACGGTCTTTTTTCCGAGGTACCTCTGGGTACAGTCACTAGGCCTTTCTTCCGAGGTACTTCTGGGTACAGTCACCAGGCCTTCCTTCCGAGGTGCCACTGAGTACAGTCAGCAGGCCTTCCTCCCGAGGTACCTCTGAGTACAGTCACCAGACCTTCCTTCTGAGGTACCTCTGGGTAGAGTCAGCAGGCCTTCCTTCTGAGGTACCTCTGCCTACAGGCACCGGGTTTTCCTTCTGAGGAAACTCTGGGTACAGTCACCAGGCCTTCCTTCCCACGTACCGCTGGTTACAGTCACCAGGCCTTTTCCGAGGTATTTCTGGTATAGCCACCAGGCATTTCTTACGATGTACCTCTGGGTACAGTCACCAGGACTTCCTTCCAAGGTACCTCTGGGTACAGTCATCGGCCTTCCTTTCGAAGTACCTCTGGGTACAGTTACCGGGCCTTTCCTCCGAGGTACCTCTGGGAACACTCACCAGGCCTTCTTTTCGAGGTACCTCTGGGTACAGTCACCATCGCTTCCTTCCGATGTACCTCTGGGTAGAGTCACCAGGCCTTCCTTCCGAGGTACCTCTGGGTACAGTCACCATCATTTCCTTCCGAGGTACCTCTGGGGACAGTCACCCGGCCTTCTTTCTGAGGTCCCTCTGGGTACAGTCACTCGGCCTTTCTTCCGAGGTACGTCTGGGTAGTCACCAGGCCTTCCTTCTGTGTTAACTCTATGTACAGTCACCACGCCTTCCTTTTGAGGTGCCTCTGGGTACAGTCACCAGGCCTTCCTTTACACGTACGTCTGGGTACAGTCACCAGGCCTTCCTTCCGAAGTACCTCTGGGTACAGTCACCGGGTCTTTCTTCCAAAGTACCTCTGCGTATAGGCACCGGGCCTTCCTTTCGAGGTACCTCTGGGTACAGTCACCAGGCTTAACTTCTCAGGTACTTGGGTTCTGTCACCAGGCATTCCTTCCAAGGTACCTCTGGGTACAGTCACCAGGCCTTTCTTCTGAGCTAACTCTGGGCACAGTCACCAGGCCATTCTTACGAGGTACCTCTGGATACAGCCACTAGAACTTTCTTCCGAGGTACTTCTGGGTACAGTCATCAGGCCTTCCTTCCTAGGTGCCTCTGGGTACACTCAGCAGGCCTTCCTCCCGAGGTATCTCTGAGTACAGTCACCAGACCTTCTTTCTGAATTACCTCTGGGTAGAGTCATCAGGCCTTCCTTCCCATGTAACTCTGGTTACAGTCACCAGGCCTTCCTTCCGAAGTACCTCTGGGTACAGTCACCGGGTCTTTCTTCCAAAGTACCTCTGCGTATAGGCACCGGGCCTTCCTTTCGAGGTACCTCTGGGTACAGTCACCAGGCTTAACTTCTCAGGTACTTGGGTTCTGTCACCAGGCATTCCTTCCAAGGTACCTCTGGGTACAGTCACCAGGCCTTTCTTCTGAGCTAACTCTGGGCACAGTCACCAGGCCATTCTTACGAGGTACCTCTGGATACAGCCACTAGAACTTTCTTCCGAGGTACTTCTGGGTACAGTCATCAGGCCTTCCTTCCTAGGTGCCTCTGGGTACACTCAGCAGGCCTTCCTCCCGAGGTATCTCTGAGTACAGTCACCAGACCTTCTTTCTGAATTACCTCTGGGTAGAGTCATCAGGCCTTCCTTCCCATGTAACTCTGGTTACAGTCACCAGGCCTTTCTTCCGGGGTATCTCTGGGTACAGCCACCAGGCATTTATTACGAGGTGTCTCTGGATACAGGCACCAGGACTTCCTTCCAAGGTACCTCTGGGTACACTCACCAGGCCTTGTTTTCGAGGTACCTCTTGGTACAGTCACCATCGCTTCCTTCCGAGGTACCTCTGCGAAGAGTCACCAGGCCTTCCTTCCGAGGTACCTCTGGGTACAGTCACCCGGCCTTCTTTCTGAGGTCCCTCTGGGTACAGTCACCACTCCATTCTTCCGAGCTACCTCTGGGAACAGTCACTAGGCTTTCCTTCTGAGATTTCTATGGGTACAGTCTCCAGTCCTTTCTTCCGAGTTACTTCTGGGTACTGTCACGAGGTCTTTCTTCTGAGGTACCTCTGAGTACAGTCACCAGGCCTTTCTTCCGAGGTACGTCGGGGTAGTCACCAGGCCTTCCTTCCGTGTTACCTCTATGTACAGTCACCAGGCATTCCTTTTGAGGTGCCTCTGGGTACAGTCACAAGGCCTTCCTTCACACGTACCTCTGGGTACAGTCACCAGGCCTTCCTTCCGAAGTACCTCTGAGTACAGTCACCGGGTCTTTCTTCCAAAGTACCTCTGGGTACACTCACCGGGCCTTCCCTTCGAGGTACCTCTGGGTACAGTCACCAGGGATTCCTTCTGAAGTACCTCTGGGTAGAGTCATCAGGCCTTCCTTCTGAGGTACCTCTGCGTACAGGAAGCGGGTCTTCCTACTGAGGTAACTCTGGGTACAGTCACCAGGCCTTCCTTCTGAGTGAGCTCTGAGTACAGTCACCAGGCCTTTCTTCCGAGGTACGTCCGGGTAGTAAACAGGCCTTCCTTCCGAGGTACATCTAGGTACAGTCACCAGGCCTTCCTTCTGAGGTACCTCTGCGTACAGGCACCGGGTCTTCTTTCTGAGGTACCTCTGGGTACAGTCAACAGGCCTTCCTGCGGAGGTATCTCTGGGTACAGTGACCAGGCATTTCTTAGGAGGTACCGCTGGGTACAGTCACCAGGCCTTCCTTCTGAGGTACCTCTGGGTACAGTCAACAGGCCTTCCTTCCGAGGTACCTCTGGGTACAGTCACCTGGCCTTCCTTCCGACGTACCTCTGGGTAAAGTCACCGGGCCTTCCTTCTGATGTACCTCTGTGTAGAGTCACCAGGCCTTCCTTCCGCGGTAACTCCGAGTACAATCACCTGGCCTTTCTTCCGAGGCACGCTTGGGTACAGTCACCAGACCTTCCTTTTTAGTTACTTCTGGGTACTGTCACCAGGCCTTTCTTCCGAGGTCCCTCTGGGTAGAGTCACCAGGCCTTTCTTACGAGGTAACTCTCGGTACAGTCACCGGCTTTCCTTCTGAGGTACCTCTGGGTACACTCACCCGGGCTTATTTCTGAGGTCCTTCTGGGTGCAGTCACCAGGCCGTTCTTCCGAGATGCCTCTGGGTACAGTTACCAGGCCTTTCCTCCGAGCTAACTCTGGAACAGTCAACAGGCCTTCCTTCCGAGGTACGTCTGGGTAGTCACCAGGCCTTCCTTCCGTGTTACCTCTGGGTACAGTCACCAGGCCTTCCTTGGGATTTACCCTGGGTACAGTCACCACGCCTTTCTTCCCAGTTACCACTAGGTACAGTCACCAGACCTTCATTCTGAGGTATCTCTGGGTAAAGTTCCCAAGCCTTCTTTCCGAGGTACCACTGAGTACAGTCACCAGGACTTCTTTCCGAGGTACCTTTGGGTACAGTCACCAGGCCTTGCTTCCGAGATACCTCTGGGTGCAGTCATCAGGCCTTTCTTACGAGGTACCTCTGGGTAAAGTCACCAGGCTTTCCTTCTGAGGTACCTATGGGTGCAGTCACCAGAACTTCCTTCAGAGGTACCGCTGGGTACAGTCACCGGCCTTCCTTCTGAGGTACCTCTGGGTACAGTCACCCGGCCTTCTTTCTGCGGTCCCTCTGGGTACAGTCACCAGGCCTTTCTTACGAGGTACCTCTGGGAACAGTCACCAGGCTTTCCTTCTGAGGTACCTTGAGTACTGTCACCAAGCACTCCTTCCGAGGTACCTCTGGGTACAGTCACCAGGCCTTCCTTCAGGGGTACCTCTGGGTACAGTCAAAGGCCTTCCTTCTGAGGTACCTGTGGGTACAGTCACCAGGCCTTCCTTCAGGGGTACCTCTGGGTACAGTCACTAGGCCTTCATTCCGAGGTACCTCTGGGTGCAGTCACCAGGCCTTAGTTTCAATGTACCTCTGGGTACAGTCGCCAGGCTTTTCTTCAGAGGTACCTCTGGGTACAGTCACGAGGCTTTCCGTCTGAGTTAGCTCTGGGTACAGTCACCAGGCCTCCTTCCGAGGTACCTCTGGGTAGAGTCTAACGGTCTTTTTTCCGAGGTACCTCTGGGTACAGTCACTAGGCCTTTCTTCCGAGGTACTTCTGGGTACAGTCACCAGGCCTTCCTTCCGAGGTGCCACTGAGTACAGTCAGCAGGCCTTCCTCCCGAGGTACCTCTGAGTACAGTCACCAGACCTTCCTTCTGAGGTACCTCTGGGTAGAGTCAGCAGGCCTTCCTTCTGAGGTACCTCTGCCTACAGGCACCGGGTTTTCCTTCTGAGGAAACTCTGGGTACAGTCACCAGGCCTTCCTTCCCACGTACCGCTGGTTACAGTCACCAGGCCTTTTCCGAGGTATTTCTGGTATAGCCACCAGGCATTTCTTACGATGTACCTCTGGGTACAGTCACCAGGACTTCCTTCCAAGGTACCTCTGGGTACAGTCATCGGCCTTCCTTTCGAAGTACCTCTGGGTACAGTTACCGGGCCTTTCCTCCGAGGTACCTCTGGGAACACTCACCAGGCCTTCTTTTCGAGGTACCTCTGGGTACAGTCACCATCGCTTCCTTCCGATGTACCTCTGGGTAGAGTCACCAGGCCTTCCTTCCGAGGTACCTCTGGGTACAGTCACCATCATTTCCTTCCGAGGTACCTCTGGGGACAGTCACCCGGCCTTCTTTCTGAGGTCCCTCTGGGTACAGTCACTCGGCCTTTCTTCCGAGGTACGTCTGGGTAGTCACCAGGCCTTCCTTCTGTGTTAACTCTATGTACAGTCACCACGCCTTCCTTTTGAGGTGCCTCTGGGTACAGTCACCAGGCCTTCCTTTACACGTACGTCTGGGTACAGTCACCAGGCCTTCCTTCCGAAGTACCTCTGGGTACAGTCACCGGGTCTTTCTTCCAAAGTACCTCTGCGTATAGGCACCGGGCCTTCCTTTCGAGGTACCTCTGGGTACAGTCACCAGGCTTAACTTCTCAGGTACTTGGGTTCTGTCACCAGGCATTCCTTCCAAGGTACCTCTGGGTACAGTCACCAGGCCTTTCTTCTGAGCTAACTCTGGGCACAGTCACCAGGCCATTCTTACGAGGTACCTCTGGATACAGCCACTAGAACTTTCTTCCGAGGTACTTCTGGGTACAGTCATCAGGCCTTCCTTCCTAGGTGCCTCTGGGTACACTCAGCAGGCCTTCCTCCCGAGGTATCTCTGAGTACAGTCACCAGACCTTCTTTCTGAATTACCTCTGGGTAGAGTCATCAGGCCTTCCTTCCCATGTAACTCTGGTTACAGTCACCAGGCCTTCCTTCCGAAGTACCTCTGGGTACAGTCACCGGGTCTTTCTTCCAAAGTACCTCTGCGTATAGGCACCGGGCCTTCCTTTCGAGGTACCTCTGGGTACAGTCACCAGGCTTAACTTCTCAGGTACTTGGGTTCTGTCACCAGGCATTCCTTCCAAGGTACCTCTGGGTACAGTCACCAGGCCTTTCTTCTGAGCTAACTCTGGGCACAGTCACCAGGCCATTCTTACGAGGTACCTCTGGATACAGCCACTAGAACTTTCTTCCGAGGTACTTCTGGGTACAGTCATCAGGCCTTCCTTCCTAGGTGCCTCTGGGTACACTCAGCAGGCCTTCCTCCCGAGGTATCTCTGAGTACAGTCACCAGACCTTCTTTCTGAATTACCTCTGGGTAGAGTCATCAGGCCTTCCTTCCCATGTAACTCTGGTTACAGTCACCAGGCCTTTCTTCCGGGGTATCTCTGGGTACAGCCACCAGGCATTTATTACGAGGTGTCTCTGGATACAGGCACCAGGACTTCCTTCCAAGGTACCTCTGGGTACACTCACCAGGCCTTGTTTTCGAGGTACCTCTTGGTACAGTCACCATCGCTTCCTTCCGAGGTACCTCTGCGAAGAGTCACCAGGCCTTCCTTCCGAGGTACCTCTGGGTACAGTCACCCGGCCTTCTTTCTGAGGTCCCTCTGGGTACAGTCACCACTCCATTCTTCCGAGCTACCTCTGGGAACAGTCACTAGGCTTTCCTTCTGAGATTTCTATGGGTACAGTCTCCAGTCCTTTCTTCCGAGTTACTTCTGGGTACTGTCACGAGGTCTTTCTTCTGAGGTACCTCTGAGTACAGTCACCAGGCCTTTCTTCCGAGGTACGTCGGGGTAGTCACCAGGCCTTCCTTCCGTGTTACCTCTATGTACAGTCACCAGGCATTCCTTTTGAGGTGCCTCTGGGTACAGTCACAAGGCCTTCCTTCACACGTACCTCTGGGTACAGTCACCAGGCCTTCCTTCCGAAGTACCTCTGAGTACAGTCACCGGGTCTTTCTTCCAAAGTACCTCTGGGTACACTCACCGGGCCTTCCCTTCGAGGTACCTCTGGGTACAGTCACCAGGGATTCCTTCTGAAGTACCTCTGGGTAGAGTCATCAGGCCTTCCTTCTGAGGTACCTCTGCGTACAGGAAGCGGGTCTTCCTACTGAGGTAACTCTGGGTACAGTCACCAGGCCTTCCTTCTGAGTGAGCTCTGAGTACAGTCACCAGGCCTTTCTTCCGAGGTACGTCTGGGTAGTAAACAGGCCTTCCTTCCGAGGTACATCTAGGTACAGTCACCAGGCCTTCCTTCCTAGGTGCCTCTGGGTACAGTCACCAAGCCTTCCTTCCGAGGTACCTCTGGGTACAGTCACCAGGCCTTCCTTCCCACCTACCTCTGGGTACAGTCACCAGGCCTTCCTTCCGAAGTACCTCTGCATACAGTCACTGGGTCTTTCTTCCGAGGTACCTCTGGGTACAGTCACCGGGCCTTCCTTCTGAGGTACCTCTGTGTACCGTCACCAGGCATTTCTTACGAGGTACCTCTGGATACAGTCACCAGGCCTTCCTTCTGAAGTAACTCTGGGTACAGTCAACAGGCCTTCCTTCTGAGGTAGCTCTGGGTACAGTCACCAGGCCTTCCTTCAGATGTAACTCTGGGTGCAGTAACTAGGCTGTCCTTCCCAGGTACCTCTGATTACAGTCACCAGGCCTTCCTTCCGAGGTATCTCTGGGTACAGTCACCAGGCTTTCCTTTCCAGGTACCTCTGGGTGCAGTCACCAGTCCTTCCTTCTGAGGTGCCTCTGGTACAGTCACACAGCCTTGTTTCTGAGGTCCCTCTGGGTACAGTAACCAGGCCTTTCTTCCGAGGTACGTCTGGGTAGTCACCAGGCATTCCTTCCGAGGTACCTGTGGGTACAGTCTCCAGGCCTTCCTTCCGAGGTACGTCTGGGTACAGTCATTAGGCCTTCCTTTTGAGGTCCCTCTGCGTACAGGCACCGGAACTTCCTTCTGATGTACCTCTGGGTAGAGTCAAAAGGCCTTTCTTCCGAGGTACCTCTGCGTGCAGTCACTAGGTCTTTCTTCGGAGGTACTTCGGGGTGCAGTCACCAGGCCTTCCTTCCTAGGTGCCTCTGGGTACAGTCACCAAGCCTTCCTTCCGAGGTACCTCTGGGTACAGTCACCAGGCCTTCACTCTGAGGTACCTCTGGGTACAGTCACCGGGCCTTCATTCCGATGTACCTCTGGGTACAGTCACCAGGCTTTTCTTAAGAGGTACCTCTGGGTACAGTCACGAGGTTTTCCTTCTGAGTTAGCTCTGGGTACAGTGACCAGGCCTTCCTTCCGAGTTTCCTCTGGGTAGAGTCAAAAGGCCTTTCTTCCGAGGCACATCTGGGGCAGTCACTAGGCCATTCTTCCAAGGTACGTCTGGGTAGTCACCAGGCCTTCCTTCCGTGTTACGTCTATGTACAGTCACCAGGCCTTCCTTTTGAGGTGCTTCTGGGTACAATTACCAGGCCTTCCTTCACACGTACCTCTGGGGAGAGTCACCAGGCTTTCCTTCCGAAGTACCTCTGGGTACAGTCACCCGGCCTTCCTTTCGAGGTACCTCTGGGTACAGTCACCAGGGATTCCTTCTGAGGTACCTCTGGGTAGAGTCATCAGGCCTTCCTTCCGCGGTACCTCTGCGTACAGGAAGTGGGTCTTCCTACTGAGGTAACTCTGGGTACAGTCACCAGGCCTTCCTTCTGAGTTAGCTCTGAGTACAGTCACCAGGCCTTTCTTCCGAGGAATGTCTTCGTAGTCACCAGGCCTTCCTTCCGAGGTACATCTAGGTACAGTCACCAAGCCTTCCTTCCTAGGTGCCTCTGGGTACAGTCACCAAGCCTTCCTTCCGAGGTACCTCTGGGCAAAGTCACCAGGCCTTCCTTCCGAGGTACCTCTGGGTACAATCACCAGGCCTTCCTTCTGAAGTCACAGTGGGTACAGTCACGAGGTCTTCTTTCTGAGGTACCTCTGAGTACAGTCAGCAGGCCTTTCTTCCGAGGTAAGTCTGGGTAGTCACCAGGCATTCCTTCCGAGGTACCTCTGGGACAATCACCAGGTTTTCCTTCCGTGGTACTTCTGAGTAGAATCACCTGGCATTTCTTCTGATGTACGCCTGTGTACAGTCACCAGGCCTTCCTTCTGAGGTACTTTTGGGTACAGTCACCAGGCCTTCCTTCCGAGGTACTTCTGCGTACAATCATCAGGCCTTCTTTCTGAGGTCTCTCTGGGTACAGACACGAGGTCTTTCTTCCGAGGAACCTCTGCGTACAGTCACTAGGCCTTTTTTCCGAGGTACCTCTGGGTACAGTCACCAGGCCTTCCTTCCGAGGTAACTCTGGGTACAGTCACCAGCCCTTTCTTCTGAGCTAACTCTGGGCACAGTCACCAGGCCTTTCTTATGAGGTACCTCTGGGTACAGTCACTAGGCCTTCCTTCTGAGTTAGCTCTGGGTACAGTCCCCCAGCCTTCCTTCCGAGGTACTAATCAGTAAAGTCACCAGGCCTTTCTTACGAGTTACCTCTTGGTATCGTCACCAGGCCTCCTTCTGAGATACCTCTGGGTACAGTCACCAGGCCTTCCTTCCGAGGTATCTCTGGATACAATCACCAGGACTTCTTTCCGAGGTACCTCTGGGTACACTCACCAAGGCTTTCTTACAAGTTTCCTCTGGGTACAGTCACCAGGGTTTCCCTCGGAGATAGCTATGGGTACGTCACCAGGCCTTCCTTCAGAGGTATCTCTGGGTACAGTCACCAGCTTTCCTTCTGAGGTACTTCTGGGTACAGTCACCCGGCCTTCTTTCTGAGGTCCCTCTGGGTACAGTCACCACGCCTTTCTTCCGAGATAACTCTGGGTGCAGTCACCAGGCATTTCTTACTAGGTACCTCTGGGTACAATCACCAGGTCTTCCTTCTGAGGTCTCTCTGGGTACAGACACGAGGTCTTTCTTCCGAGGTACCTCTGGGTACAGTCACCAGGCCTTCCTTCCGAGGTGCCTCTGGGTACACTCAGCAGGCCTTCCTCCCGAGGTACCTCTGAGTAGAGTCTCCAGACCTTCCTTCTGAGTTACCTCTGGGAAGAGTCATCAGGCCTTCCTTCTGAGGTACTTCTGGGTATAGGCAGCGGGTCTTCCTTCTGAGGTAACTCTGGGTACAGTCACCAGACCTTCCTTCCGAGGTATCTCTGGGTACAGCCACCAGGACTTCCTTCCAAGGTACCTCTGGGTACAGTCATCAGGCCTTCTTTTCGAGGTACCCCTGGGTACAGTCACCATCGCTTCCTTCCGATGTACCTCTGGGTAGAGTCACCAGGCCTTCCTTCCGAGGTGCCTCTGGGTACACTCAGCAGGCCTTCCTCCCGAGGTACCTCTGAGTAGAGTCTCCAGACCTTCCTTCTGACTTACCTCTGGGAAGAGTCATCAGGCCTTCCTTCTCAGGTACTTCTGCGTATAGGCAGCGGGTCTTCCTTCTGAGGTAACTCTGGGTACAGTCACCAGGCCTTCCTTCCGAGGTATCTCTGGGTACAGCCACCAGGCTTTTCTTAAGAGGTATCTCTGGGTACAGTCACCAGGACTTCCTTCCAAGGTACCTCTGGGTACAGTCATCAGGCCTTCCTTCCGAAGTACCTCTGGGTACAGTCACCGGGCCTTTCTTTCGAGGTATCTCTGGGTACACTCACCAGGCCTTCTTTTCGAGGTACCCCTGGGTACAGTCACCATCGCTTCCTTCCGATGTACCTCTGGGTAGAGTCACCAGGCCTTCCTTCCGAGGTACCTCTGGGTAGAGTCACCATCACTTCCTTCCGAGGTACCTCTGGGAACAGTCACCCGGCCTTCTTTCTGATGTCCCTCTGGGTACAGTCACCAGGCCATTCTTCCGAGGTACATCTGGGTAGTCACCCGGCATTCCTTCCATGTTACCTCTATGTACAGTCACCAGGCCTTCCTTTTCAGGTGCCTCTGGGTACAGTCACCACGCCTTTCTTCCGAGATATCTCTGGGTGCAGTCACTAGGCATTTCTTACGAGGTACCTCTGGGTACAGTCACCAGGCCTAACTTCTGAGGTACTTCGGTACTGTCACCAGGCATTCCTTCCGAGGTCCATCTGGGTACAGTCACCACGCCTTTCTTCCGAGATACCTCTGGGTACAATCACCAGGTCTTCCTTCTGAGGTCTCTCTGGGTACAGACACGACGTCTTTCTTCCGAGGTACCTCTGGGTACAGTCACTAGGCCTTTTTTCCGAAGTACTTCTGGGTACAGTCACCAGGCCTTCCTTCCGAGGTGCCTCTGGGTACACTCAGCAGGCCTTCCTCCCGAGGTACCTCTCAGTAGAGTCTCCAGACCTTCCTTCTGAGTTACGTCTGGGAAGAGTCATCAGGCCTTCCTTCTGTGGTACTTCTGCGTATAGGCAGCGGGTCTTCCTTCTGAGGTAACTCTGGGTACAGTCACCAGGCCTTCCTTCCGAGGTATCTCTGGGTACAGCCACCAGACTTTTCTTACGAGGTATCTCTGGGTACAGTCACCAGGACTTCCTTCCAAGGTACCTCTGGGTACAGTCATCAGGCCTTCCCTCCGAAGTCCTCTGGGTACAGTCACCGGGCCTTTCTTTCGAGGTATCTCTGGGTACACTCACCAGGCCTTCTTTTCGAGGTACCTCTGGGTACAGTCACCATCGCTTCCTTCCGATGGACTTCGGGGTAGAGTCACCAGGCCTTCTTTCTGAGGTCCCTCTGGGTACAGTCACCAGGCTTTTTCCCGAGATAACTCTGGGTACAGTCACCAGGACTTTCTTACGAGGTACCTCTAGGTACAGTCACCAGGCCTTCCTTCCGAGGTACCTCTGGGTACAAGCACCAGGCCTTCCTTCTGAGGTACCTCTGGGTACAGTCACGAGGTCTTTCTTCTGAGGTTCCTCTGCGTACAGTTACCAGGCCTTCCTTCCAGGTTGTCTCTGGGTACAGTCACCAGGCCTTCCTTCCGGGTTACCTCTGGGTACAGTCACCAGGCCTTCCTTCCGAGGTACCGCTGGATACAATCACCAGGCCTTCTTTCCGAGGTATCTCTGGGTACACTCACCAAGACTTTCTTACGAGTTACCTCTGGGTACAGTCACCAGGGTTTCCTTCTGAGGTACCTATGGGTACAGTCACCAGGCCTTCCTTCAGAGGTACCTCTGGGTACAGTCACCAGGCCTTCCTTCCGAAGTACCTCTGGGTACAGTCAGCGGACCTTTCTTCCGAGGTAACTCTGGGTACACTCACCAGGCCTTCTTTTCGAGGTACCTCTGGGTACAAGCACCAGGCCTTCTATCTGAGGTCTCTCTGGGTACAGACACGAGGTCTTTCTTCCAAGGAAACTCTGGGTACAGTCACTAGGCATTTTTTCCGAGGTACCTCTGGGTACTGTCACCAGGCCTTCCTTCCGAGGTGCCTCTGGGTACACTCAGCAGGCCTTCTTCCCAAAGTATCCCTGAGTGCAGTCACCAGACCTTCGTTCTGAATTACCTCTGGGTAGAGTCATCAGGCCTTCCTTCTGAGGTACCTCTGCGTACAGGCAGCGGGTCTTCCTTCTGAGGTAACTCTGGGTACAGTCACCCAGCTTTCCTTCCCTTGTAACTCTGGTTACAGTCACCAGGCCTTCCTTCCGAAGTACCTCTGGGTACAGTCAGCGGACCTTTCTTCCGAGGTAACTCTGGGTACACTCACCAGGCCTTCTTTTCTAGGTACCTCTGGGTACAGTCATCATCGCTTCCTTCCGAGGTACCTCTGCGAAGAGTCACCAGGCCTTCCTTCAGAGGTACCTCTGGGTACAGGCAGCGGGCCTTCTTTCTGAGGTCCGTCTGGGTACAGTCACCAAGCCTTTCTTACGAGTTACCTCTGGGTACAGTCACCAGGCCTTCCTTCCGAGGTAACTCTGGGTACAGTCACCAGGCCTTTCTTCTGAGCTAACTCTGGGCACAGTCACCAGGCCTTTCTTATGAGGTACCTCTGGGTACAGTCACTAGGCCTTCCTTATGAGTTAGCTCTGGGTACAGTCCCCTAGCCTTCCTTCTGAGGTACTAATGAGTACAGTCACCAGGTCTTTCTTACGAGTTACCTCTTGGTACCGTCACCAGGCCTCCTTCTGAGATACCTCTGGGTACAGTCACCAGGCCTTCCTTCCGAGGTATCTCTGGATACAATCACCAGGACTTCTTTCCGAGGTACCTCTGGGTACACTCACCAAGCCTTTCTTACGAGTTACCTCTGGGTACAGTCACCAGGGTTTCCTTCGCAGATACCTATGGGTACGTCACCAGGCCTTCCTTCAGAGGTATCTCTGGGTACAGTCACCAGCTTTCCTTCTGAGGTACTTCAGGGTACAGTCACCCGGCCTTCTTTCTGAGGTCCCTCTGGGTACAGTAACCACGCCTTTCTTCCGAGATACCTCTGGGTGCAGTCACCAGGCATTTCTTACTAGGTACCTCTGGGTACAATCACCAGGTCTTCTTTCTGAGGTCTCTCTGGGTACAGACACGAGGTCTTTCTTCCGAGGTACCTCTGGGTACAGTCACTAGGCCTTTTTTCCGAGGTACTTCTGGGTACAGTCACCAGGCCTTCCTTCCGAGGTGCCTCTGGGTACACTCAGCAGGCCTTCCTCCCGAGGTACCTCTGAGTAGAGTCTCCAGACCTTCCTTCTGACTTACCTCTGGGAAGAGTCATCAGGCCTTCCTTCTCAGGTACTTCTGCGTATAGGCAGCGGGTCTTCCTTCTGAGGTAACTCTGGGTACAGTCACCAGGCCTTCCTTCCGAGGTATCTCTGGGTACAGCCACCAGGCTTTTCTTAAGAGGTATCTCTGGGTACAGTCACCAGGACTTCCTTCCAAGGTACCTCTGGGTACAGTCATCAGGCCTTCCTTCCGAAGTACCTCTGGGTACAGTCACCGGGCCTTTCTTTCGAGGTATCTCTGGGTACACTCACCAGGCCTTCTTTTCGAGGTACCTCTGGGTACAGTCACCATCGCTTCCTTCCGATGTACCTCTGGGTAGAGTCACCAGGCCTTCCTTCCGAGGTACCTCTGGGGACAGTCACCCGGCCTTCTTTCTGAGGTCCCTCTGGGTACAGTCACCAGTCCATTCTTCCGAGGTACATCTGGGTAGTCACCCGGCATTCCTTCCGTGTTACCTCTATGTACAGTCACCAGGCCTTCCTTTTGAGGTGCTTCTGGGTACAGTCACCAGGCCTTCGTTCACACGTACCTCTGGGGAGAGTCACCGGGCCTTCCTTCCGAAGTACCTCTGGGTACAGTCACCGGGCCTTCCTTTCGAGGTAACTCTGGGTACAGTCACCAGGGATTCCTTCTGAGGTACCTCTGGGTAGAGTCATCAGGCCTTCCTTCTGAGGTACCTCTGCGTACAGGAAGTGGTCTTCCTACTGAGGTAACTCGGGTACAGTCACGAGGCCTTCCTTCTGAGTTAGCTCTGAGTACAGTCACCAGGCCTTTCTTCCGAGGAATGTCTGGGTAGTCACCAGGCCTTCCTTCCGAGGTACATCTTGCTACAGTCACCAGGCCTTCCTTCCTAGGTGCCTCTGGTACAGTCACCAAGCCTTCCTTCCGAGGTACCTCTGGGCAAAGTCACCAGGCATTCCTTCCGAGGTACCTCTGGGTACAATCACCAGGCCTTCCTTCTGAGGTCACAATGGGTACAGTCACGAGGTCTTCTTTCTGAGGTACCTCTGAGTACAGTCACCAGGCCTTTCTTCCGAGGTAAGTCTGGGTAGTCACCAGGTATTCCTCCCGAGGTACCTCTGGGACAATCACCACGTTTTCCTTCCGTGGTACTTCTGAGTAGAATCACCTGGCATTTCTTCTGATGAACGCCTGTGTACAGTCACCAGGCCTTCCTTCCGAGGTATCTCTTGGTACACTCACCAGGCCTTTCTTCCGAGGTACCTCTGGGTACGATCACCAGGCCTTCCTTCCGAGGTACCTCTGTGTACAATCACCAGGCCTTCTTTCTGAGGTCTCTCTGGGTACAGACACGAGGTCTTTCTTCCGAGGAACCTCTGGGTACAGTCACTAGGCCTTTTTTCCGAGGTACTTCTGAGTACAGTCACCAGGCCTTCCTTCCGAGGAGCCTCTGGGTACACTCAGCAGGCCTTCATCCCAAGGTATCCCTGAGTACAGTCACCAGACCTTCGTTCTGAATTACCTCTGGGTAGAGTCATCAGGCCTTCCTTCTGAGGTAGCTCTGCGTATAGGCAGCGGGTCTTCCTTCTGAGGTAACTCTGGGTACAGTCACCCGGCTTTCCTTCCCATGTAACTCTGGTTACAGTCACCAGGCCTTTCTTCCGAGGTATCTCTGGGTACAACCACCAGGCATTTCTTAAGAGGTATCTCTGGGTACAGTCACCAGGACTTCCTTCCTAGGTACCTCTGGGTACAGTCACCAGGCCTTCCTTCCGAAGTACCTCTGGGTACAGTCAGCGGACGTTTCTTCCGAGTTAACTCTGGGTACACTCACCAGGCCTTCTTTTCGAGGTACCTCTGTGTACAGTCATCATCGCTTCCTTCCGAGGTACCTCTGCGAACAGTCACCAGGCCTTCCTTCCGAGGTACCTCTGGGTACAGTCGCCCGGCCTTCTTTCTGAGGTCCCTCTGGGTACAGTCACCAAGCCTTTCTTACGAGTTACCTCTAGGTACAGTCACCAGGCCTTCCTTCCGAGGTAACTCTGGGTACAGTCACCAGGCCTTTCTTCTGAGCTAACTCTGGGCACAGTCACCAGGCCTTTCTTACGAGGTACCTCTGGGTACAGTCACCAGGCCTTCCTTCCGAGGTACCTCTGGGTACAAGCACCAGGCCTTCCTTCTGAGGTACCTCTGGGTACAGTCACGAGGTCTTTCTTCTGAGGTTCCTCTGCGTACAGTCACCAGGCCTTCCTTCTGGGTTGCCTCTGGGTACAGTCACCAGGCCTTCCTTCCGGGTTGCCTCTGGGTACAGTCACCAGGCCTCCTTCCGAGGTACCTCTGGATACTATCACCAGGCCTTCTTTCCGAGGTACCTCTGGGTACACTCACCAAGCCTTTCTTACGAGTTACCTCTGGGTACAGTCACCAGGATTTCCTTCGGAGGTACCTATGGGTACAGTCACCAGGCCTTCCTTTAGAGGTACCTCTGGGTACAGTAACCGGCCTTCCTTCTGAGGTACTTCTGGGTACAGTCACCACTCCTTTCTTCCGAGATACCTCTGGGTACAATCACCAGGTCTTCCTTCTGAGGTCTCTCTGGGTACAGACACGAGGTCTTTCTTCCGAGGTACCTCTGGGTACAGTCACTAGTCCTTTTTTCCGAGGTACTTCTGGGTACAGTCACCAGGCCTTCCTTCCGAGCTGCCTCTGGGTACACTCAGCATGCCTTCCTGTGGAGGTACCTCTGAGTACAGTCACCAGACCTTCCTTCTGAGTTACCTCTGGGAAGAGTCATCAGGCCTTCCTTCTGAGGTACCTCTGCGTATAGGCAGCGGGTCTTCCTTTTGAGGTAACTCTGGGTACAGTCACCAGGCCTTCCTTCCCACGTAACTCTGGTTACAGTCACCAGGCCTTTCTTCTGAGGTATCTCTGGTACAGCCACCAGGCATTTCTTACTAGGTATCTCTAGGTACAGTCACCAGGCCTTCCTTCCGAGGTGCCTCTGGGTAAAGTCACCAGGCATTCCTTCCGAGGTACCTCTGGGTACGATCACCAGGCCTTCCTTCCGAGGTACCTCTGGGTACAATCACCAGGCCTTCTTTCTGAGGTCTCTCTGAGTACAGACACGAGGTCTTTCTTCCGAGGAACCTCTGGGTACAGTCACTAGACCTTTTTTCCGAGGTTCCTCTGGGTACAGTCACCAGGCCTTCCTTCCGAGGTGCCTCTGGGTACACTCAGCAGGCCTTCTTCCCAAGGTATCCCTGAGTACATTCACCAGACCTTCGTTCTGAATTACCTCTGGGTAGAGTCATCAGGCCTTCCTTCTGAGGTAGCTCTGCGTATAGGCAGCGGGTCTTCCTTCTGAGGTAACTCTGGGTACAGTCACCAGGCCTTCCTTCTGAATTAGCTCTGAGTACAGTCACCAGGCCTTTCTTCCGAGGAATGTCTGGGTAGTCACCAGGCCTTCCTTCCGAGGTACATCTAGCTACAGTCACCAGGCCTTCCTTCCTAGGTGCCTCTGGGTACAGTCACCAAGCCTTCCTTCCGAGGTACCTCTGGGTAAATTCACCAGGCATTCCTTCCGAGGTACCTCTGGGTACAATCACCAGGCCTTCCTTCTGAGGTCACAATCGGTACAGTCACGAGGTCTTCTTTCTGAGGTACGTCTGAGTACAGTCACCAGGCCTTTCTTCCGAGGTAAGTCTGGGTAGTCACCAGGCATTCCTTCCGAGGTACCTCTGGGACAATCAAGAGGTTTTCCTTCCGTGGTACTTCTGAGTAGAATCACCTGGCATTTCTTCTGATGTACGCCTGTGTACAGTCACCAGGCCTTCCTTCTGAGGTACTTTTGGGTACAGTCACCAGGCCTTTCTTCCGAGGTACCTCTGAGTACGATCACCAAGGCTTCCTTCCGAGGTACCTCTGGGTACAATCACCAGGCCTTCTTTCTGAGGTCTCTCTGGGTACAGACACGAGGTCTTTCTTCCGAGGAACCTCTGGGTACAGTCACTAGGCCTTTTATCCGAGGTACTTCTGGGTACAGTCACCAGGCCTTCCTTCCGAGGTGCCTCTGGGTACACTCAGCAGGCCTTCTTCCCAAGGTATCCCTGAGTACAGTCACCAGACCTTCGTTCTGAATTACTTCTGGGTAGAGTCATCAGGCCTTCCTTCTGAAGAAGCTCTGCGTATAGGCAGCGGGTCTTCCGTCTGAGGTAACTCTGGGTACAGTCACCAAGCCTTTCTTACGAGGTATCTCTGGGTACAGCCACCAGGCATTTCTTAAGAGTTATTTCTGGGTACAGTCACCAGGACTTCCTTCCTAGGTACCTCTGGGTACAGTTACCAGGCCTTCCTTCGAAGTACCTCTGGGTACAGTCAGCGGACCTTTCTTCCGAGGTAACTCTGGGTACACTCACCAGGCCTTCTTTTCGAGGTACCTCTGGGTACAGTCAACATCACTTCCTTCCGAGGTACCTCTGCGAAGAGTCACGAGGCCTTCCTTCCGAGGTACCTCTGGGTACAGTCGCCCGGCCTTCTTTCTGAGGTCCCTCTGGGTACAGTCACCAAGCCTTTCTTACGAGTTACCTCTGGGTACAGTCACCAGGCCTTCCTTCCGAGGTAACTCTGGGTACAGTCACCAGGCCTTTCTTCTGAGCTAACTCTGGGCACAGTCATGACGCCTTTCTTCCGAGATACCTCTGGGTGCAGTCACCAGGCATTTCTTACGAGGTACCTCTGGGTACAGTCACCAGGCTTAACTTCTGAGGACTTGGGTACTGTCACCAGGCATTCCTTCCGAGGTCCCTCTGAGTACAGTCACCACACCTTTCTTCCGAGATTCCTCTTGTTACAGTCACCAGGCCTTCCTTCCGAGGTACTTCTGGGTACAGTCTCCAGGCCTTCCTTCCTAGGTACCTCTGGGTACAGTTACCAGGCCTTCCTTCCGAAGTACCTCTGGGTACAGTCAGCGGACCTTTCTTCCGAGGTAACTCTGGGTACACTCACCAGGCCTTCTTTTCGAGGTACCTCTGGGTACAGTCACCAGGCCTTCCTTCCGAGGTACCTCTGGGTACAGTCGCTCGTCCTTCTTTCTGAGGTCCGTCTGGGTACAGTCACCAAGCCTTTCTTACGAGTTACCTCTGGGTACAGTCACCAGGCCTTCCTTCCGAGGTAACTCTGGGTACAGTCACCAGGCCTTTCTTCTGAGCTAACTCTGGGCACAGTCACCAGGCCTTTCTTACGAGGTACCTCTGGGTACAGTCACTAGGCCTTCCTTCTGAGTTAGCTCTGGGTACAGTCCCCCAGCCTTCCTTCCGAGGTACTAATCAGTAAAGTCACCAGGCCTTTCTTACGAGTTACCTCTTGGTACCGTCACCAGGCCTCCTTCTGAGATACCTCTGGGTACAGTCACCAGGCCTTCCTTCCGAGGTATCTCTGGATACAATCACCAGGACTTCTTTCCGAGGTACCTCTGGGTACACTCACCAAGCCTTTCTTACGATTTAACTCTGGGTACCGTCACCAGGGTTTCCTTCGGAGGTATCTATGGGTACGTCACCAGGCCTTCATTCAGAGGTACCTCTGGGTACAGTCGCCCGGCCTTCTTCCTGAGGTCCCTCTGGGTACAGTCACCAAGGCTTTCTTACGAGTTACCTCTGGGTACAGTCACCAGGCCTTCCTTCCGAGGTAACTCTGGGTACAGTCACCAGGCCTTTCTTCTGAGCTAACTCTGGGCACAGTCACCAGGCCTTTCTTACGAGGTACCTCTGGGTACAGTCACTAGGCCTTCCTTCTGAGTTAGCTCTGGGTACAGTCCCCTAGACTTCCTTCCGAGGTACTAATGAGTACAGTCACCGGGCCTTTCTTACGAGTTACCTCTTGGTACAGTCACCAGGCCTCCTTCTGAGATACTCTGGGTACAGTCACCAGGCCTTCCTTCCGAGGTATCTCTGGATACAATCACCAGGACTTCTTTCCGAGGTACCTCTGGGTACACTCACCAAGCCTTTCTTACGAGTTACCTCTGGGTACCGTCACCAGGGCTTCCTTCGGAGGTACCTATGGGTACGTCACCAGGCCTTCCTTCCGGGTTGCCTCTGGGTACAGTCACCAGGCCTTCCTTCCGAGGTACCTCTGGATACTTTCACCAGGTCTTCTTTCCGAGGTACCTCTGGGTACACTCACCAAGGCTTTCTTACGAGTTACCTCTGGGTACAGTCACCAGGGTTTCCTTCTGAGGTATCTATGGGTACAGTCACCAGGCCTTCCTTCAGAGGTACCTCTGGTTACAGTCACCAGGCCTTCCTTCTGAGGTACTTCTGGGTACAGTCACCCGGCCTTCTTTCTGAGGTCCTTCTGGGTACAGTCACCACGCTTTTCTTCCGAGATACCTCTGGGTGCAGTCACCAGGCATTTCTTACGAGGTACCTCTGGGTACGGTCACCAGGCTTAACTTCTGAGGTACTTGGGTACTGTCACCAGGCATTCCTTCCGAGATCTCTCTGGGTACAGTCACCACGCCTTTCTTCCGAGATACCTCTGGGTACAATCACCAGGTCTTCCTTCTGAGGTCTCTCTGGGTACAGACACGAGGTCTTTCTTCCGAGGTACCTCTGGGTACAGTCACTAGTCCTCTTTTCCGAGGCACTTCTGGGTACATCACCAGGCCTTCCTTCCGAGGTGCCTCTGGGTACACTCAGCAGGCCTTCCTCCGGAGGTACCTCTGAGTACAGTCACCAGACCTTCCTTCTGAGTTACCTCTGGGAAGAGTCATCAAGCCTTCCTTCTGAGGTACCTCTGCGTATAGGCAGCGGGTCTTCCTTTTGAGGTAACTCTGGGTACAGTCACCAGGCCTTTCTTCCGAGGTATCTCTGGGTACAGCCTCCAGGCATTTCTTCCGAGGTATCTCTGGGTACAGTCACCAGGACTTCCTTCCAAGGTACCTCTGGGTACAGTCACTGGGCCTTTCTTCTGAGGTACCTCTGGGTACACTCACCAGGCCTTCTTTTCGAGGTACCTCTGGGTACAGTCACCATCGCTTCCTTCCGATGTACCTCTGGGTAGAGTCACCAGGCCTTCCTTCGGAGGTACCTCTGGGTACAGTCACCATCACTTCCTTCCGAGGTACCTCTGGGGACAGTCACCTGGCCTTCTTTCTGAGGTCCCTCTGGGTACAGTCACCAGGCCATTCTTCCGAGGTACGTCTGGGTAGTCACCAGGCCTTCCTTCCGTGTTACCTCTATGTACAGTCACCAGGCCTTCCTTTTGAGGTGCCTCTGGGTACAGTTACCAGGCCTTCCTTCACACGTACCTCTGGGGAGAGTCACCAGGCCTTCCTTCCGAAGTACCTCTGGGTACAGTCACCCGGCCTTCCTTTCGAGGTACCTCTGGGTACAGTCACCAGGGATTCCTTCTGAGGTACCTCTGGGTACGATCACCAGGCCTTCCTTCCGAGGTACCTCTGGGTACAATCACCAGGCCTTCCTTCTGAGTTAGCTCTGAGTACAGTCACCAGGCCTTTCTTCCGTGGAATGTCTGGGTAGTCACCAGGCCTTCCTTCCGAGGTACATCTAGGTACAGTCACCAGGCCTTCCTTCCTAGGTGCCTCTGGGTACAGTCACCAAGCCTTCCTTCCGAGGTACCTCTGGGTAAAGTCACCAGGCATTCCTTCCGAGGTACCTCTGGGTACGATCACCAGGCCTTCCTTCCGAGGTACCTCTGGGTACAATCACCAGGCCTTCTTTCTGAGGTCTCTCTGAGTACAGACACGAGGTCTTTCTTCCGAGGAACCTCTGGGTACAGTCACTAGACCTTTTTTCCGAGGTTCCTCTGGGTACAGTCACCAGGCCTTCCTTCCGAGGTGCCTCTGGGTACACTCAGCAGGCCTTCTTCCCAAGGTATCCCTGAGTACAATCACCAGACCTTCGTTCTGAATTACCTCTGGGTAGAGTCATCAGGCCTTCCTTCTGAGGTAGCTCTGCGTATCGGCAGCGGGTCTTCCTTCTGAGGTAACTCTGGGTACGGTCACCAGGCCTTCCTTCTGAGTTAGCTCTGAGTACAGTCACCAGGCCTTTCTTCCGAGGAATGTCTGGGTAGTCACCAGGCCTTCCTTCCGAGGTACATCTAGGTACAGTCACCAGGCCTTCCTTCCTAGGTACCTCTGGGTACAGTCACTAGGCCTTCCTTCTGAGTTAGGTCTGGGTACAGTCCCCCAGCCTTCCTTCCGAGGTACTAATGAGTACAGTCACCAGGCCTTTCTTACGAGTTACCTCTTGGTACAGTCACCAGGCCTCCTTCTGAGATACCTCTGGGTACAGTCACCAGGCCTTCCTTCCGAGGTATCTCTGGATACAATCACCAGGACTTCTTTCCGAGGTACCTCTGGGTACAATCACCAGGCCTTCTTTCTGAGGTCTCTCTGGGTACAGACACGAGGTCTTTCTTCCGAGGAACCTCTGGGTACGGTCACTAGGCCTTTTTTCCGAGGTTCCTCTGGGTACAGTCACCAGGCCTTCCTTCCGAGGTGCCTCTGGGTACACTCAGCAGGCCTTCTTCCCAAGGTATCCCTGAGTACAATCACCAGACCTTCGTTCTGAATTACCTCTGGGTAGAGTCATCAGGCCTTCCTTCTGAGGTAGCTCTGCGTATCGGCAGCGGGTCTTCCTTCTGAGGTAACTCTGGGTACGGTCACCAGGCCTTCCTTCTGAGTTAGCTCTGAGTACAGTCACCAGGCCTTTCTTCCGAGGAATGTCTGGGTAGTCACCAGGCATTCCTTCCGAGGTACATCTAGGTACAGTCACCAGGCCTTCCTTCCTAGGTACCTCTGGGTACAGTCACTAGGCCTTCCTTCTGAGTTAGGTCTGGGTACAGTCCCCCAGCCTTCCTTCCGAGGTACTAATGAGTACAGTCACCAGGCCTTTCTTACGGGTTACCTCTTGGTACAGTCACCAGGCCTCCTTCTGAGATACCTCTGGGTACACTCACCAAGCCTTTCTTACGAGTTACCTCTGGGTACAGTCACCAGGGTTTCCTTCCGAGGCACCTATGGGTACGTCACCAGGCCTTCCTTGAGAGGTATCTCTGGGTACAGTCACCAGCTTTCCTTCTGAGGTACTTCTGGGTACAGTCACCCGGCCTTCTTTCTGAGGTCCCTCTGGGTACAGTCACCACGCCTTTTTCCGAGATACCTCTGGGTGCAGTCACCAGGCATTTCTTACGAGGTACCTCTGGGTACGGTCACCAGGCTTAACTTCTGAGGACTTGGGTACTGTCACCAGGCATTCCTTCCGAGGTCCCTCTGAGTACAGTCACCACACCTTTCTTCCGAGATACCTCTGGTTACAGTCACCAGGCCTTCCTTCCGAGGTACCTCTGGGTACAATCACCAGGTCTTCCTTCTGAGGTCTCTCTGGGTACAGACACGAGGTCTTTCTTCCGAGGTACCTCTGGGTACAGTCACTAGGCCTTTTTTCCGAGGTACTTCTGGGTACAGTCACCAGGCCTTCCTTCCGAGGTGCCTCTGGGTACACTCAGCAGGCCTTCCTCCCGAGGTACCTCTGAGTAGAGTCTCCAGACCTTCCTTCTGAGTTACCTCTGGGAAGAGTCATCAGGCCTTCCTTCTGAGGTACCTCTGCGTATAGGCAGTGGGTCTTCCTTCTGAGGTCACTCTGGGTACAGTCACCAGGCCTTCCTTCCCATGTAACTCTGTTTACACTCACCAGGCCTTTCTTCCGAGGTATCTCTGGTACAGCCATCAGGCATTTCTTACGAGGTACCTCTGGGTACAGTCACCAGGACTTCCTTCCAAGGTACCTCTGGGTAGAGTCACCAGGCCTTCCTTCCGAGGTACCTCTGGGTACAGTCAGCGGACCTTTCTTCCGAGGTACCTCTGGGTACAGTCACCAGGCCTTCTTTTCGAGGTACCTCTGGGTACAGTCATCATCGCTTCCTTCCGAGGTACCTCTGGGGACAGTCACCAGGACTTCCTTCTAATGTACATCTGGGTACGGTCACAAGGCCTTCCTTCCGAGGTACCTCTGGGTACCGTCACCAGGCCTTCCTTCCGATGCACCTCTGGGTACACACACCAGGCCTTCCTTCTGAGGTAACTCTGGGTACAGTCACCAGGCCTTCCTTCTGAGTTAGCTCTGGGTAAAGTCACCAGGCCTTCCTTCCGAGGTACCTCTGGGTACAGTCACCATCGCTTCCTTCTGAGGTAACTCTGGGTAGAGTCACCAGGCCTTCCTTCTGAGGTACCTCTGGGTACAGTCACCATCGCTTCTTTCCGAGGTACCTCTGGACAGAGTCACCACGCCTTCCTTCTGAGGTAACTCTGGGTACGATCACCAGAATTGTCTTCCGAGGTACCTCTGGGTGCAGTCACCAGGCCTTTCTTTCGAGGTACCTCTGGGTACAGTCAACAGGCCTTCCTTCTGAGGTACCTGTGGGCACAGTAACCAGGCCTGACTTCTAATGTACATCAGGTACGGTCACCAGGCTTTCCTTCCGAGGTACCCCTGGGTACAGCCACTAGGCCTTTCTTCCGAGGTATTTCGGGGTGCCGCCCCAGGCCTTCCTTCCGATGTACCTCTGTGTACAATCACCAGCCTTTCCGTCTGAGATACCTCTGGGTACAGTCACTAGGCCTTTCTTCCGAGGTACTTCTGAGTACAGTCACCAGGCCTGCCTTCCGAGGTGCCTCTGGGTACAGTCAGCAGGCCTTCCTCCCAAGGTACCTGTGAGTACAGTCACCAGACCTTCCTTCCGAGGTACCTCTGGGTAGAGTCACCAGGCCTTCCTTCCGAAGTACCTCTGGGTAAAGCCACCAGGCATTTCTTACGAGGTACCTCTGGGTAGAGTCACCAGGCCTTTCTTCCGAGGAATGTCTGGGTAGTCACCAGGCCTTCCTTCCGAGGTACCTCTGGGTACAGTCACCAGGCTTTCATTCCGAGGTACCTCTGGGTACAGTCACCATCGCTTCCTTCCGAGGTAACTCTGGGTAGAGTCACCAGGCATTCCTTGTGAGGTACCTATGCGTACAGTCACCAGGCCTTCCCTCCGAGGTAGCTCTGGGTACAGTCACCAGGCCTTCCTTCTGAGGTACTTCTGGGTACAGTCACCAGGCCTTCCTTCCGAGGTACCTCTGAATACAGTCACCATGCCTTACTTCCCAGCTACGTTTGGGTACGGTCACCAAGCCTTCCTTCCGAGGCACCTCTGGTTACAGCCACCGGGCCTTACTTCCGAAGTACCTCTGGGTACAGTTCCCAGACCTTCCTTCCGAGGTACCTCTGAGTATAGTCACCAGGCGTTTCTTCCGAGGTGCTTTTGGGTACAGTCACCAGGCCTTGCCTCCGAGGTACCTCTGGGTAAAGTCACCAGGCCTTTCTTACGAGGTACCTCTGGGTATAGTCAGCAGGCTTTCTTTCTGAGGTACCTATGCGTACAGTCACCAGAACTTCCTTCAGAGGTACCTCTGGGTACAGGCACTGGCCTTCCTTGTGAGGTAATTCTGGGTACAGTAACCAGGCCTTCCTTCTGAGGTAACCCTGGGTGCAGTCACCAGAATTTTCTTCCGGGGTACATCTGGGTACAGTCACCAGGCCTTTCTTTCGAGGTATCTCTGGGTACAGTCAGAAGGACTTCCTTGTGAGTTACCTCTGGGTAGAGTCACCAGGCCATCCTTCCGAGGTACCTCTGCGTACAGTAACCAGGCCTTCCTTCCGAGGTAGTTCTGGGTACAATCACCAGGCCTTCCTTCCGAGGTATCGCTGGGTACAATCACCAGGCCTTCCTTCTGAGGTACCTTTGGGTACAGTGACGTGGTGTTTCTTCTGAGGTAGCTCTAAGTACAGTCACCAGGCCTTTCTTCCGAGGTACTTCTGGGTAGTAACCATGCCTTCCTTCCAAGGTACCTCTCGGTACAGTCTCCAGGCCTTCCTTCCGAGGTACTTCTGGGTACAGTCACCAGGCCTTCTTCCGATGTAACTCTGGGTACAGTCAGCAGGCCTCCTTCCGAGGTAACTCTGGGTACAGTCACCAGGCCTTCCTTCTGAGGTAACTCTGGGTACAGTCAGCAGGCCTTTCTTTCGAGGTATCTGTGGGTACAGTCAGAAGGACTTCCTTGTCAGTTACCTCTGGGTACAGTTACCAGGCCTTTCTTACGAGGTACCTCTGGGTACAGTCACCGGCCTTCCTTCTGAGGTACTTCTGGGTACTGTCATTAGGCCTTCCTTCCGAGGTACCTCTGGGTACAGTCACCACGCCTTCCTTCCCAGGCATCTCTGGGTACAGTCACCAGGCATTTCTTACGAGGTACCTCTGGGTACATTAACCAGGCTTTCCTTCTGAGGTACTTGAGTACTGTCACCAGGCATTCCTTCCGAGGTACCTCTGGGTACAGTCACCAGGCCTTCCTTCTGAGGTAACCCTGGGTGCAGTCACCAGAATTTTCTTCCGGGGTACCTCTGGGTACAGTCACCAGGCCTTTCTTCCGAGGTATGTCTGGGTACAGTCAGAAGGACTTCCTTGTGAGTTACCTCTGGGTGCAGTCACCAGGCCTTCCTTCCAAGGTACCTCTGGGTACAGTCACCAGAACTTCCTTCTAATGTACTTCTGGGTACGGTCACAAGGCCTTCCTTCCGAGGCACCTCTGGGTACACCCACCAGGCCTTCCTTCTGAGGTAACTCTGGGTACAATCCCGGGTCTTCCTTCTGAGGTACCTCTGGGTACAGTGACAAGGTCTTCCTTCTGAGGTACCTCTGAGTACAGTCACCAGGCCTTTCTTCCGAGGTACTTCTGGGTAGTCACCAGGCCTTCCTTCCGAGGTACCTCTCGGTACAGTCACCAGGCCTTCCTTCCGAGGTAACTCTGGGTACAGTCACCAGGCCTCCTTCTGAGGTACCCCTGGGTACAGTCACCAGGCCTCCTTCCAAGGTCCCTGTGGGTACAGTCACCAGGCTTTCCTTCTGAGTTAGCTCTGGGTTCAGTCCACCAACCTTCCTTCCGAGGTACCTCTGGGTACAGTCACCAGGCCTTTCTTCCGAGGTACTAATGAGTACAGCCACCAGGCCTTCCTTCCGAGGTACCTCTGGGTAGAGTCAGCAGGCATTTCTGCCGAGGTACCTGTGGGTACAGTCACCAGGCCTTCTTTTCGAGGTTCCTCTGAGTTCAGTCACCTGGCCTTCCTTCTGATGTACCTCTGGGTAGAGTCATCAGGCCTTCCTTCTGAGGTACCTCTGAGTACAGTCACCAGACCTTCCTTGCGAGGCATCTCTGGGTACAGTCAGCAGGCATTTCTTACGAGGTACCGCTGGGTACAGTCACCAGGCGTTTCTTCAGAGGTACGTCTGGGTAAAGTCACCAGGCCTTTCTTCCGAGGTACTTCTTGGTACTGTCAGCAGGCCTTCCTTCCGAGGTACCTCTGGGTACAGTCACCAGGCCTTCTTTCCGAAGTACTTCTGGGTACAGTCACCAGGCCTTCGTTCCGAGTTATCTCTGGGTACAGTCATCATGTCTTCCTTCCGAGGTACCTCTGGGTACAGTCACCAGGCCTTTCTTCTGAGGTACTTCTGGGTACAGTCACTAGGCCTTCCTTCCGAGGTACCTTTGGGTACAATCACCAGGCCTTCCTTCCGAGGTACCTCTGGGTGCAGTCACCAGGCCTTCCTTCCGAGGTACCTCTGGGTATTATCACCGGGACTTTCTTCCGAGGTACCTCTGGTTACAGTCACCGGGCCTTCCTTTCTAGGTATCTGTGTGTAGAGTCAGCAGGCGTTCCTTCCGAGTACCTCTATGTACAGTCACCATGCCTTCCTTCCGTGGTAGCTCTGGGTACAGTCTCCAGGCCTTCCTTCCCACGTACCTGTGGGTACAGTCACCAGGCCTTCCTTCCGAAGTACCTCTGGGTACAGTCACCGAGCCTTTCTTCCGAGGTACGTCTGGGTACAGTCTCCAGGCCTTTCTTCTGAGTTACCTCTGGGTACAGTCACCAGGCCTTCCTTTCGAGGTACCTCTGGGTACAGTCACCAGGGCTTCCTTCC
Source organism: Loxodonta africana (assembly GCF_030014295.1). Classification (NCBI taxonomy): domain Eukaryota; kingdom Metazoa; phylum Chordata; class Mammalia; order Proboscidea; family Elephantidae; genus Loxodonta; species Loxodonta africana. The sequence goes on along the minus strand of NW_026974903.1, from coordinate 411,177 downwards.
GAGGTACCTCTGGGTAGTGTCACCATGCCTTTTACAAAAACAGGCAAATGTATAGAGACGAAAGTTTATAGGGGTTCTCAGGGGCAGGAGGGAGGGAATAAAGAGGTGCTATTGCATATTTTTTTTTATTGCATATGGAAACTGAGTTTCTGTTTACAATGATGGAAAAATCACACAGATTAAGGGTAGGGTTGCACAGCCGATTAATGTAATTTCTGTTTTTTATTGCATATTTTTTTTTATTGCATATGGAAACTGAGTTTCTCTTTACAATGATGGAAAAATCACACAGATTAAGGGTAGGGTTGCACAGCCGATTAATGTAATTTCTGTCAATAGTGTGTACACCTGTAGAACTCGTTCACTTGGCAAAGGTTGTGTGTTATATTTACATCAACAACAAAAATGTGTAGCTGCTGAGGCAAAATGATAGTACTGAATTGATGAGATATATTCTTTTATTATACTCTTCTCTATTTTCTCATTTGTTTTTATAAGAAGTTACTGTTAAAATCAAAGGAAATAAAATGTTTGCATGATGAAAGTGGATAGCAATGTCTATTCCACCCATTGTGTCCCTCTGAAGTTTAAATGAGGAACTACATGCCACTAGCAGACGTCCAGCCTTATTTAGCACTCAGGAAATATTCATTTCTCCTACCTCTCTGGCTCACAGTCTTCTCCCCGTCTTTATATGCTCTTTTCTGGTTGCATGTGACCACCAGGCTTCCTGACTCCATCATTCTGCTTTCCATACTAATGTTATTATAACCTTGGGATCTTGGGCAGTGGTGAAAGTCACACATTGTCCCTGCCATTAGGAAGGGGACAAGCCAGTGCGGGTGGGAGGGGCAGTGGGGAAATTCGGCTTAGAGAAAGGACAGACCACCTTCCAGGAACCACACTGGCCTTCAGAGAGCTTTGTTGGCTGTGGTTCACCTGGCCAGCTTGTAGGCGTCAGGGTGCCCTAGGGCTCGGTGTTTAGTCCTCTCTCTCTATTGACACCCTCTGTCTGGAATGCCTCAGTGTGTCCACAGCCATTGGCCTATAGCTGAGGACGTGAGATTTACACCTCCAGCCATTTCAACTCCTCCTGGGTCCAGACTTATACTCAAATATCAGCTTAAATCTCTGTATCGGCCTCTTCATGTATAAAATGTGCATTATAATGATACATTCCTCATAGGGCTATCGTGCAGAACAAATATCTTAGGAAAGGAGAAGCCCTTACAAGAATCCTGGCACCAGTGCATGTACTCAGTAAGTGTTAGCTGTTAGTATTATTACCTGACATCTCCATGTGGATATCTTAACAGCTATTCCATGTTATCAAGGCCACGAGACAATTCCGGTCCCAACTCCATTCCACACTTATAAATGAATTTCCCAAGGCTTCAGTGATGGGAGGCTGTGTGTTTTTCCACACAACGGACATGGGTACGAAAGGTTGGCCAGGGCCTTCATAATAAGCTGCTCCAAAGTTCATATGAGTGGCCATTGAGACAAGTTACAACCAACTAATGCGGGAAAAAAATAGAACCACTCCTAGCTGCTCATGCTAGTATTCTCAGTCCAGAATATCTGGTGAGGGCACTATTATGGACTGAATTGTAAAACCCCAAAAGGTATGTTGAAATCCTAACCACCGTACCCGTAAATGTGACCTGATTTGGATATAGGGGATTTTAAAATTATATTAATGAGGCCATACCAGTGTAGGTTGGGTCCTAAACCTAGTCCCTTCTGAGTTATAAAAACAGCAGAATAGACACAGACACACTCAGTAGGAGAGGAAGACAGACAACGGAGCATATGCATCTACAAGACCAGGAACACAATGGGTGGCTGGAAGCTGCTAGAAGCTGGAGTAGACATGAGCCATGCCCTGAATTCAGGCAGGTAGCCTCCTGAACTGCGAGAGAATAAATTTTTATTCTCTAAAACCACCCAACTGTGTTATTTTTTTTTTTTCTTACGGCAGCACTAGGTAACTAACACACATAGCTGTGCTTATAAATCCAGCCCAGTGTAAAATAGTGCTCTCCCCTCCTTGGTCTAAAAAAAAATCTAGCCCACCTGAATCCTGCTGTTTCCCTGTCAGTGTCCTCTGCTTTCACTGAGAGCTATGACAGAGTTGCCTTGATGCTGCTGCAGAGAAATTCACTTTATTTTTTACTTTGTATTTATGATTAACTAATATTAATTCTAATATTTTCTATGGTTTTTAAATTTTTCTGTGGAGACATTCCTATAATCTATGAATAATAAGAGTTATATGTTTTCTTTTTCTTTTTGTACTCCAGTGTTAAATATTTAATAGAAATAATGAGAGAAAGCATCCTGATTTTGTTGCTAATTAATATTAAAGAGAATGTTCCATATTTCACCAGGAACTATCATGCTAGTTGTAGTTTTCCACATTCGGGAACTCCTTTTCTGTTCCGTGTTTGCTCAGAGTTCTTATGTCTCAGTGTGGTTGGATTTTATCACTGCCTTTTCACCGTCTCTTGAGGTGAACCTATGTCTTTTCTTCCTTAACCTACACATGTGGTGAATTAAATTATTAAACCTTTAATGTTCACTCAAGCTTGCATCCTTTAAATAAACCCCCTTGATCATGGCGTATTACGTGCTTTATACTTTGCTGGATTTCTTTGCCAGCATTTTAGGTAGGTTTTTGCATCTCAATTGCTTAGTGTGCTTGTCCTGTAACTCCCCTTGTACCTTCTTTTTCTAATTTGGTATCAATATTAAAGTGGCCTTAGGGAACAAGTTGGGAAGCATCTCATAGTTTTCTCTTCTTTATTGACTGTGTACAAGATTGAAATGATCTGTTTTTTGCGTGTTTGCTGGAACCTGCCTAAAAGTGATCTACCAAACCCAAAACCAGTTGGCCATTGAGTTGATTCCATCTTTGTAGGGAGATCTTGAACTACTGACCCATTTTGTGTAGTGATTAAAGGCCTCTTCTGATGCTACTTTACTTAGAAAAATTTCCACTGCATGTTTTAGGCTGTTAGGATTTCATCTTTAAATATTATGTGGTTATCACTGTTTTCCGCCTCATCCAGGTCAATTAATCCCAGATTTTCCATTTTCCTGAAGTGAGAGTGTGTATCTACTCCTGGTACCAATTCCCTAATCTAAGACTTATTTGCAAAGAAAGATACAACCCAGCCTCCTTGACTCCAAAATGTGAGGTCACAGTCTCATATTATGTGATTTTTTTTTGTTTTGTTATTTTTTTCTTTTACATATTCTGTAATTGTTCTTTTTCTTAAAATTTTTTTATTTACTTTTTTTTCCTTTTTTCATTTCCCACCTATCTAGCAGTTTTAGGAAACCTTGTGGAGTAGTGGTTAAAAGCTACAGCTGGTAACTAAAAGGTTGGCAGTTCAAGTCCACCGGGCGCTCCTTGGGAACCCTATAGGGCAGTTCTACTCTGTCCTTTATGGTCCCTATGAGTCGGAATGGATTAGACGACAACGAGTTATTGGGTCTAGTGGTTTTAAGGTTGTGCATTTCAGGTTCAGGTCTTTAATCTAGCTGAGAACCGACTCCGGGTTCTGTGTGGTGAGGTGCCCAGTTGCATCTGTGCATCAAGAGAAGGTGCCTCAAGAACTAGGGGAGGGGGCGGCAGGGATGCTCAGAGAGGGGCACCCGGGAGAGGTGCGGGGTCCTGGGCAGCTCTACCACAAGCTGGTGGGGAGCAGGAAAGAGCTGGCTTCAGGAGCCTTTTGTGACAGTCCCAGCCCACCCAGCCCCACCCACACCTCAGACTGCCCAGACTGGCAGGTCCCAACAGAACTCGGGGACCCGAAGGCCATAGAGGGCAAGACCCAGGGTACATACTGGAGCATGATCACAGCGCATATGATGAGATAGGAGGGCAGAGGAGGCATATGGGGACTTGGGTCCAGACAGTGGACACAGAAGGGTGAGAACTTGTGGTTAGCGTCAGGATCCAAACGTGGAGGCCTTCGAGATGCACTTCCTGGAGGAGAAGGTGAAGCCACAGAGGCCACACTGCCTGGCACCCACCCCGTCCCCTTCCCAGGGCCCCAGACTGGACTCGCCACCTGCACTGCCCTAGGAGAGCTCCCCAAGTGTGGTACTCTTAGTTTGAGGAGCAAGAGAGCCCGCCCTGGTCTAGGCTAGGGAATTTATTTCCTTTGCTTTCATCATGGGTGTGAGTGGACTCTTGTCTGCACAGACTAAAGACGAATTATCAAAATCAGCTCAAGACTCCAGATTTGACTTAGATATCATAAATTAAAACAGAGAAATACAACTTTAGCAATAAGTGCCTGCCTGGAGCCCAGGTTGCATTAAAAAACAAAAAAACCTGAACAAGATCCAAGAGGGAGTGAGTGATAGGAGCCTCCTTCTTTTGCCACCCTCCTGTGGTCCCAAGCTTTCTCTTTTCCCACCTCACAAGACTGTAGCAACTGCTCTGAGATTTTTAGAATAAAGATACCCAGGAATATCACTGCTCCCACCCTGTGAGGATTTCCCCAGTGCTCGGTTAGACTAAGACTGAGAATCCTCCTGAGGCTTCCGGGTCCTGTGTACTGGACAGTCAACACACCGAGGTTCAGAGCCACTTCATTTTTCCTGCAATTGGGCATGACCCCAGGACATGTCTCTGAGAGTGCTGACACTTCCAGAAACCAATGACCCTCTCACTGAGTTTCTGTCTGTCTTGGTCTCAAGATCAGTCAGGACAGCTTGTCACCTCAGGAGTGTTTCTGTTGAAGGAAACCTAAGCAGCACTATGGGTTTGTCCCTCACACCCCGCAAACCTGCCTCCTCTGAGTGGGGCGAGGAGCTACTGAAACATTGAAATCATTAAAACTAGCAGAAGCCACAGCCCATGGTACTGGGAGAAAACTGGGAGGGAGAGAGAGCTGGAGAGGTATAAAGACCCAGTTGTGAAGGCAACCAGCGGCCAAGATGTCCGAAGCCACAAAGCTGACAGAAGCTGAATGGCCTCAAACCTGCTGCTCCTGAGCCCATTTCTTCTTTCAATGGAAAAAGCCTTTCCCTGCTCTTATGTGACTGGGCTGGAAGGGCTTTTGACTTATAACATGAAGCAGCCTCCAGAGCCTCTTGGGGCAAGTGATGGTCAAGGAGGCTCTGCCCAATCCCACCCTGCCCTTCCCACTTGTCAGAGGACCAGGAATTTCAGTCTTCCAGCTCCTGGGCTGATCTAGTGACTTGTAACAGGATTTCACTTTCAAACTTTGAAAGATGGGAAATACTGCCTGGGTCCTGGTCTCATTACAGAACTTACATACAGGATAAGAAGAGTAGTTTGGGGCTTGACACCTGACATCTCAGCAAAGGTTTCTGTTTGTTTAGGAGGGAAGAGGTAAAAAGAAGGCAGTGTCTACTATGTTCTTTTCCGCGTGTTTAGAAAATCCTCACGAAGACGCTCTCAGGTAAGGAGTTATGGGAAATGCCTTGGTTTACTCTTAAACTTTGCCCTTGAGGCATTTTCTTCATGGAGGACATGTAAAATGTTGTCCATTCAAGGAGGCACTCTAACTCTTATGGAGACTTTGTACAGAATGACTATGTATGAAAACTAAACTTGGTCCTTCAGCAAAGAGGTTACTTCTCAGGGAAGGCCCACGGGGAAGTTTGTACCAAATTCTGTGGTGCTGCCATTATTCCAAGGAGCCCTGGTGGTGCAAAGTTTAAGTGCTTGACTGCTAACCGAAAGGTCAATGGTTTGAACCCACCCAAAGGCTCAAAGGAGTAAAGATCTGGCAATCCTCTCCCATTAAGATTACAACTCAGGAAACCCTGTTGGGACAGTATTGCCTTCACTCTGGGCAGCAATGACTCACAAATCCACTCCATGGCACCTAGCAACAAGAACAAGCCATTGCTCCCAATGTGCCTGAAACGCCTCTCTGGGGGAGGCCGGCCTTCAGAGGCAGCTCATGACCACATCAGAATTGAGACTCATTTTTTGTTACCACACCTTATTTTGGGTCCCAAAATTTAGTTTCCATTTTATTCACCAGACTTGACTACAGACATCTTTCAGATATTGTCAAAATTAGTTCTATTCTCTAATAATGATTTTCTGTCAAGAGTATGTTCCCAAGCGTTTCCAAGAGACTGGAAAAACTTTCCAAAGAGTCATGTCCAGCGCCATGTTGTGCAGTGACTACAGTATTAACACAGTATATTTACCCACATAGTTCCCATGTTTTCTGCTTTCCTGAAATACGGCTGAAATTCCAAGTCTACCTCCTGAAGCACTTCCATTAGCGTCTCGTTTGGGAGAAGTCTGGTGGCGATGAATTCTCTCAGTTTTCCTTCGCTAAGAATGGCACTATTTTTTCTTTACTCCTGAAGGTAATGATTGGATATAGAAATCTGGGGTAATGTTTCTGATCTTTCAGTGTTGAAAAAATGTTTTTTCACAACATTTCAGCCTCTGTGGTTTTCTGATAATGAAGAAAGAGTCAGTGAAATTATTTTTCCCATGTGAAATCTATTGTTTTCTCTCTAGCTTCTTCCTGGGTATTTTCTTGATCTTTGTTATTCTGCAGTTGATTATGATGTACTGTATTTTTGTGCAAATAATGCACACATTATAGATATTTTTTGCCAACTGAGCCTTCCTCTTTCCGGGTACTCTTATGAGAAATGGTGCCTAATTTTATTTTTTTTTTTATATATGTTGGTGTAAAAAACTAGCACAGCATGCTTGCAAATATGCCGGTTTGGGGGGAGGGGAGCGTGTGATTTGCAAAAAACACATAACACAATATTTGCATAAAAATATGATATTTTCACACAGAGTTCTTTAGGATTAACCTGTTGGGGTTTGCTGACCTTCTGAATCTGTAAGTTCACGTCTTTCATCAAACTTGGAAAGTGTTCACCCAGTATTTCATCAAATATGTTTTCCTACAGCACACATTTTCTCCACTTCTTCTGGAGTTCTAATAAATAAACAGATTTTTTCTCTAATTCTTGAGGCTCTTTTCATTTTTTTCCGTATTTTTTCTCTCTTTTCAGAGTAAATATTTTAAACTCATCTATTTTTTTCTCCGTCATCACCATTCTGCTGTTGAAACTATCAAATGAATTTTATTTCTACCATGTATTTTTACCATGTAAAATTTTCCTTTGCAAATAGCACCTGTTATCTTTCCATTTATTTAAAAAAGTGTCCCTGTTATTTCTTGGAGAATGATTAGAATAGCATTTTAAAATCTGTGTCTTATGATTTCAAGACTACAAGTCTGGCTTAATTTTATGAGAATTTTTTTCTTTTTTGTTTTTAGCAGTCTATTGACCCAGTTATGTTCAGGCTCCAAGTTCTGTCCCATCTTCTCTATTCTATGGTTCAAATGTTAGTTCAATTTTTGAAGGCTTTGCAGCTGTATTCAGATCTAATCTATGTGAGCCCCACTCAGTCTGGAACCTTGATGGCGTTCTAACCCATAGGGCGCCTCTTAAAGGATTTGATAATGCTTCTTAGAGTCAGGGCAATGCATATGCATCTGGGGGGTGAACCAGGAGTTCATAGCAAGTCTGCAGAATCTCTTTCTTGCACAGTCTCCTCTCTTTATTTCTCTGCTGCTGTCTGAGTTCTGAAGGAGTGCTTTCCTGGCCCACTGGCAGGAATGCTGGGGCTTTAATCTCTTCATTCTGTCGTTCACATAAGTGACTGGTTCTTCCTATGGGGCCAAAGAACTGGACAACCAGCCAAAAGGCTGGCAGTTTGAACTTGTCAAGAAGCACCTCAAAAGACAAGCCTGGCAATCTGCTTTTGAAAAGTCTCAGCCTTTGAGGTAGAATTGACTAGGTGCCAGGTAACAACAGAGAGAGAAAAAAAAATATATTGGAGATTCTTCTACACTCGTTGGCCCTTCCATACTCTGGTCAGAGAGAAGGATTCTCCTCTGCCAGAGTTTCAGGTGTCTGCCCACCTGTCCACCTGCCCACCTGCCCATCTCTCTCCTTTATGGACCCTCTATCCCATTTATATGAGAGAGGGCTTCTCTCGTAGCTGTTTCTGTCCACAACAGATGTGCAGCTCTGGGATTTGGGCTCATTTAATTTCAACCTCTGGAATGTTCATACTCTGTGTTCTGGTTTCCCACCCCCCCAATCCACCTTCAACAGTTTCCCTTGCAGAATCCTCAGATAGAATCCCATGCATTTGTCCAGATACTTAGCTGTCAGATACCAGCATAGCCACCGGGGGAAGTGATAGTTGTGGTAAGGGGGGGAGGGAGTGTACACTGCAGGAGCTGCAAGACCTGGCTGCCTTGTGTGAGCAGGACGGGGGTGTGCTGAGGGATGAGTGCTGAAGGTGCTGAGTCAAGGGGAGTTTAATATAAAGTTGGGTCAAGGAGAGTTTGTTGACAAGGATTTATTGCCGTAGCAAGGGTTCTGGAAATGGGTTTAATATGCTGTGGGATTGCTTTTGGAAGCTTAGAAAAGGCAATGGCCCAAATTCTATGAAATTGAAATGCCGGACCTACTGTGTCGGGTGTTGGAAGAAGAAATAAAAGCCTCCAATATGTGGGCATGTCTGAGTTAGTCCTCTATAAGACCATTTCTTGGAGGTCCTGAAGGACACCCATTTCATCAAAAGAATAAGGAATGCGGAGATGAGGGGAGCACCAGCAACATGGAGCTTACCAATATGTACCTTTGCAGGGGGTCCCTGGGTGCCACAAACAGTTAAGTGTTCTATACTAGCTGAAAGTTCGTTGGTTTGAACCTACCCAAAGGCACCTCAGAAGACAGTCCTGACGATCTGCTTTTAAAGGATCACAGCCTTGAAAACCCTATTGAACACTTCTACTATTCCCACATGGGGTGGTCATGAGTCAGAAATGACCTGATGACAGCTAACAAGAACAATTCTCTATAGGCTCATGTTGTTAGTGGGAGCTGGGCTGCCTAGTAGCAGTGTAAATCATGGGATCCCAGCTGAACAGAGGCCAGGTGGAAGTACTTACCTGTCAGAAACAAGTTGTGTGTAGATTACCATAAAGGTCAGTAGCTCGGAGTATTAGTTATCTATTGGTGCATAACAAATTATCCCCAAACTTATCAGGTGTGAGATAAATGGAAAAATATTAAACCCATTCCGATAAATTTGGAACTAGACAAAAATTTTGCTATCACTCAACATAGTTTTTAGGTGAAGGAATAAACTAGAAAATTTAAATAACTAGTACAAGTATTAAAAGAGATATTTAAAATAATGATGATATAATTACATACCTGCATAAAAGACAAATGCATCAAAATCAATGGTTTCTCTCCAGTATAGAATGAGGGTCTAAAATTGGCAAGGGTGGGAAGGGCAGACCCTTCTCTTTCCCCTACTACTTGACTGTATCACACTGTGTCCAAAACTGTAAAATATTTAGCAAAACATTGTTTTAACCAGAGCAGCAAAGGACCTCTATGAGGGAAAACAATGTATTAAAGTACATAAAATGAAACCTGAATATATGCAAAAATATGCCATATTTTCAAATGGAACGTCTTGTCAATTAAATGGAGGTCCCTAAAACTAATATATAAGTGGAATGCATTTCTAGCCGGAATATTAAGATAGTTGTTTTTGAACTGTATACAGGAATCATATGCTACAAATAGTACAGTAGATAAAAGAATAGATAACAAAGAATATACCTGTTGTTACGAGACTTGGAGGCGATTTTTGACTCAAAGCGATCCCATCTGACTGCCCCATAGGGTTTTCTAGGTTGTAATCATTACGGGAGCAGAACACCAGGTCTTTCTCCCTTGGAGCCACCTGGTGGGTTCCACCTGCCAAACTTTCTTTGGATTAGCAGTTGGGCACTTAATCGCTGCAAAACGAGGGCGGTTTTACCAAAGTAAAACATGAAAAAGCAGGATAGTAACAGGTGTCTACCTCTTCGGGTAACAGAACAAATTGACATTATATAGCATAGAAACTGACAAGTCGACCAATGAAACAGAAAATCTGTTAAGAAGTCACAATAACTTACAAAGGTCATATTTCAAGAAAATTATATTTATTTAATAAATGGTGCTGACTCAAGTGATCGTTCTGGGGGACAAAGCTTGCAAAAATGTGATACACAAATGATAGATTTGGAAAATCATGTGAAATGGAGATGACAAGGCTTAATAACAATTTCCATTTTACCCAGAAGGATAAAAGTTAATCACTTGAACAATGAGCAGTGAATTCAAACAGTTCATTCAGAGTAAATCCACATGCCCAGTAAACATAGTCCAAGTTAAGAAAATATCACACTGCCAGTGAAACTGGCACAATTTGAAAATCAGCACCACCTATGGCTGGCTGGGCTGTGGGGAGAAGGATGCCCTGAGACGTGGCTGGAGAGGTGCATTATGGCAGCCTCTAGGGGAATTTTTTTTTAGGGGAAAGACATGGCCATGGCTCTGTACTTTTACTATTCTTTGAATTGGAAATCTCACTCTGTGGAGTCTATTCCACAGAAACAAATCCTATAGTATAGAAAGGATAGTTATTATTAATATGACCAAACTTTGTCCATTGATGGTGGAATGATAGAGAACTTATGGTAAAGCTACATCCTCAATAAAACAGGGAGTCCTTAGAATGAAAAAGAGTTGTAGTAGTTGAGTGGGAGAAATCTCTATGAAGTATTATGGAAGTATTACTGAAACAATCAAGGTGCAGAGAAGTGTATATAAAATGAGCACATCTGGGTTAAACAATATCAATTTTTTGAATATGCTTGAATACCTGTTGATGTTTATGTGTGTGTATAAATGAGAAGATGAGGATACATGTAAGTCTGTGTGTGCTTGTTTAAGCAAGGATAAGAGAGACTACTTACCACATTGTTAACCCGAATTACCTTGGATTCACTTGTGGGTAGGAACAGGGGGAGGAGAGCTAGAACATGCAGGAAGAGTGGACTTAAAAAGCATGGATGATAATGTTTCCATTTTAGTGGTGTTATATATGGGTGAATAAATCTGTCTTGTACAGAGAAGGCCAGAATATTCCTTAGAAGTAAGGATGGCTTTGGACATGTTATCAAGAAGGACCAGTCCCTGGAAAAGGACATCATGCTTGGTAAAGCAGAGGTCCAGGGAAAAAGAGGAAGACCCTCAATGAGATTGATACAGTGGCTGCAACAGTGTGCTCAAATATAGCAACTATTATTGGGATTGCAATGACCGGGCCGAGTTTTGTTCTGTGGTGCCTAGGGTCACTGTGGGTCAGAACTGACTTGATAGCTTCTAACAACAACATGTATAAGTCCAGATAAAGTGTACTGAGTTGATATCATCTATTTAAATTTTTCATGTAAGTTAAAGACCCAAAAATATAGTGTCAGTGCCATATCTAATGACTTACAGAGAATCAAGGTAGAATGTCAAGTGAAAGAAGGGGCGAGAGCAATGTGGGTACAGTGAGACCAAGTTTCCATAAAAGCAAACACTCCAGCAGATGTACTTGTGTACCTGTGACTGTGTGTATGTGTCCCTGCAGAGAAATGTAGGGAAGGACACACATGTGTCTATTAACATTGGATACCTTGTGGGAACGGGAGCAAATTACATATGAGGGTGGGACCCTGATGTAACTTTTTTGTCATACAAATCTGTAATCTTGCAAATGTAATAAAAAACAATTTCAGAACTTTGGAAATTGATAAACATCATAGATACATGTATATTTTAATGTGTTTCGTTAGATATTTTAAATAGGTGAAAATTTTCTATAATGACAGACAAAAGATTTTAATCACTGGAAGGAGAGCACACCACAGACAGTAATAATCAGATCCAGTGGATTTCTTGTTCTTGGAACCAGTGAGCTCTTCTGGTCTCTATAACTGGAAATGACCAAAAATAATTTTGGGAAGTCAGTAGAGTTACCCCTCAAACATGTTTGCAAGCACATGTCTACAGCTAAATGTAGAAGGCTGGACACTATGTGCGATTCACTAGGTAACTCATGATGCTCCAGAAAATTCTCTTTCCTGGATGTGCTGGTACCACCTCCTCCCTGCCTTGACCCACTGTATAACCCGCCTTTGTGCATTCGAGGCCCTTTTCAGTTCTGAGCCTAGAGCATAGAGGACATCAACTGGGAAGGTAGCTTATAAGAATTAAGACGTTGATGAAAAGATTTCAGAAAGCAGTACCTCCCCAGCCAGCCTCTCCCCAGCCTGGGAATGCCAACCCCTCCCACCCTGATACCTCTGAGAATCTCTGATTTTTTGTTTTGGATCCTTAGGAGACTGCAGAATTTACCTGGCCTGAACACCTTGGCTCTTCTCTGCCTGTGACCCTCTCCCTCACAGGAGCTGTCTCTGTCACTCTGAGGCATACACACAGGACAGACTGTGGATGGAGGTGCCCATCCTAGAGGTTCTGCCCTCCTTTCCTCTGCCCTCTGCGGTCTCATCACCCAGAGAGATGGATACATCCCTGTCATGTCCAGGGCTTCCCCACACCTGGGATTTGATGTTGTGACTGAGACTTGGTCTTTGTTGTCCACTGTTGAGTCTGGGCCTGAATTTGCCTCTTCCCATCCATACCTCTGGTCACCTGTGTTCTCGCTGTTCTCCCCAGGTTCAGAAGCCTCTCCTCTCTTTTGCTTCTCTCATCTCAGATGGCCTTTTTCTTCCAGTTCTTTGACCTCGGGACAGGTCAGATTTGACAGGGGGGAAAAAAAATTAACAAGATTTATTGACGTGTCAAGAACTGGAATGTACAGCTTTATTTAAAGGAGAAGAAAAAGTTCCAAAGCTCTACCCCTTACCCGAGGACATACTCTACAAGAAATACCCTGCAAGCGCTGAATCAACTCTTATCCAGAAATGGTTAACACCCAGGGGGATTTTCTACACCACCTCCCACTTACATTCCCCTAATGAGGCAACAACAATGCATCCTAATCAGAACCCCAAATTCACCCTAGGAAACCAGAAGACATGGCTGGGGTGAATTCATTTTCCTTCACCGGGCCCTCCTCTCCTCCTGCCAAGCCCTACCTCTTTCTCTGCCTGTATGCTGCTGGGAAGGGACCCAGAGTCCTTGGTTTAGGGCTTTATGCCCACTGCTCACCTGCAGGCAGGTTTCCTGACACCCTGCCATCTCTCTGATTCCTTCTCCTCCAAAGAACTCAGTGATACCCCCTTCACCATCACACCTCAACAGGGTCCCCCTTAGCCTCCCAAGTCCCACTGAAATCCCATTCCCCTTTCCCTACTTACGCTGTGCTCATCCTTAGGGTCCCAAGACCTCACCATCAAGATGAGGCCTGTCCTGTCCTCTCCTGGGCCAGGGGAGCCTCTTAGGGGACCTGGTGTCTGTGTTCAGCTATCTGGGGCTTCTTCCATCCAGATCCCCCTTAGGGCTGGAGCTCTTTGTGCCCTTGGGGTTGAAGGCTGGTGGGCACACGGGAAGGAGGCTAGGATCTTCCAGGGAAGCTGGGTTAAACGAACCTGAATGGAGGTCTCTCCTGAAGGGCCCACGTTTCCAGCCCAAAGGCCCTGCTCCTCCTAGTCCCAGGGTGCTAGCAGGTCTTTAGGTGCTTCCCCCTCTGGCCTTGGTGCTGTGCCTTCTGCAGCCTGGCCTGCCTCTGCAGCCTGTCCAGCTGGTGCCTCAGCCTCTTCAGTTCTTCTCTCTGCTTCTCCAGCTGCTCCTCCAGGTGCCTGCAGACCGCTCTCTTCTCCCTCACCTCCCTCTTCTTGGAGGCCATCAGGTAACGCCTGGCCAGCTGCTGGCAGCGTTGGGGCCTGCGCTGGACTGAGCGTGGCAGCCGCCTCTCCAGCAGCTCTTCAAAGAAGACCCGGCAGCTGAAGCCCTGAGTCACACCACGCGCCGCGTGCGCAACCAGGGCCTCCCGGGACTCGAACACGCGGTAGCAGGCCACGCAGCGGAAGCCGTGCTCACGGGTCACCAGCCACTCTGGGGTGGCTGCGCGGGGGCTCTCCCCATGCTCCTCCCCTTGGTCGGTGGTGTCCGGAGTACAGGTCTGGGTCCCCTCCTGCCAGGGCTCCAGGTTGCTGACCAGGGACTGAGTGTTGGCCAGTGTGGGGGCAGAGCTGATCGTGCTCTCCTCAGAGAGCTTGGCCTCAAAGACCTGGGGCATCTTGCCCACGGGGGCAAAGGAGGTTTTGGTCTGCCAGGCGACCGCCACCCCCTTGACTGTGCGCACCTTGGTGAAATATGTGCACCTGACCCATCGCTGTCCTGGGGCAGCCCCGTAGCTGGAGGAGTGAGAGGTTTGCTTGGTGGAAAATGAAGGAAAAGAGCTCTCTGATGGTTTTTGGAATCTTCCTGGGCCTGGAACTTGGGCTTTTTGCTTGGGATATTGTTGACTCCTGGGCATTTTCCTCTTGGATAGAGACCTCTGAGAATAGAGAGTAGATTTAGTAGAGCTTTCAGGGTCCTTATCCTCACCTGTGAGCCCAAAGCTTTGGTCACAGGGACCCCTGGAGGCCTCTCCATCACCACATCCTCCACCTCTGCAGACCCCATGCTTTCTTTCTTCTTCCCCAGAGACCCACCACCCTTTGGGGGCACTGCTGTGGAAGACAAAGTCTCCATTGTAAAGTGGCACTGTTTATGGTAGTTCATTTTTTAAGAAGTTATTTTTCTTTAATTCCACATTTATTGAATTCCAAAGAATTTGTTCCTTTGGAACTTAGAAATGACCTCATTCCCCTGAAACGTCATAATAAATGTGTGACGTCATTGAAAGAAGTTTTCTATGAGGGTGATTTTCTTAGTAAATTTGGGGTGTAAACGCTCAAAGGAGAGCAATGCTCACCTCTTTTCAATCTCTTTTCCTGAAAGGCTGTTTTACGGAGAAGTTATACTTAAAGAGAAGAATGCGTATATTTAGTTAAGACACTTAACTAAATATACGCATTCTCCTTCTATCATTCATTAGATTTGGGTTGTTTTAGAATAACTCACTGTTGAATGAGAATATGTTAGAGCCAGGACATATGACAAAATATAAACACAAGAATTTGTTAAAATGAATAAATTTTTAACACTAAAACAATTTCATCTGGGAATAAAAATTCTTTTATATATATTGTTGATCCTCTACTATATACAGAGAATTTCTATTTTAATAACTTTCATTTCTTTCTTCCTTCCTTCCTCCCTCTCTCTTTCTCTTCCTCCCTCCCTCCCTTCCTTTACTTCTTTCCTTTCTCTCTCTCTTTCTGTTCTATGGCATTAAAAAGTGTACCACCCTTTAGATTCACCAGTTCCAAATAGTTGAGAGATAATATAGGGTAGCTGTGAGTTGGAATCAACTCTATGGTAATGGGTTTGGTTTACAGGGTATGTATTTTAAAAGGTTTTATATATATACATAATTTAGCTGGACATTTAGGGAAAACTACTTAAAATCTCCTCATATCAATTTTATCATCTATAAAATGTCAGTGGTGATATCAACCTTAAGAGGTTGTGTGAAGTATAAACTACAATTTAATCCTGACATGAATCCTGAAATATTTTAGGTGTCACCCAGTGAAGGTGGTGAATAAAAGTTTTACCTCCCATGTATGGTCATGGTCCAGATTTAAGGCTTGTTTCTCCCACTTTTGTTTCTTCTCTGAAACTATCATCAGATTTTTTTCTCCTTGTCCTTTCTTTTTGTGTATAATGTAATAAATGCTAGTGCCCATATCACAAAATTATGGGGGAAAATTAAAAATAAAGACAGGTTAAAAGTTTTGTAAATAGACTACAAATAAATATTTATTTTTCTTTCAATGGATAAAATAAAAATAAAAGGGACAAAAAAACCTATTTGGATTTATTTTTACAGAAGAAAAAACATCCTCTTCTATTTAGACCTGGGGAAAATGCTTAAAGCTGCTTCCGGGTCAGGCACACAGCCCTTGAAATGAGTTCACAGGACAGGATACTAGCACATAAACAGGGAGACATGGATAAAAAACAATATGTTCCATTGGCAGTCATAAGACATGGCATCAAATAACTGATCTGATGTGGCATTCATTACTTCTGTATTGTCCTGTTTTCCCCACTTCTTTAATTTAGGAAAATATTAGCTACCTCGTGGGCAAAACCATTTTAAAAACATGATTGTAAATATGATGTACATATATTCACAAAACGTGGAGGAATTCTATCCCTTCAAAAATATAGGAAAAAACATTTGGGGAACTAGTGACTAAAAACAATGAAACATATAAATCCTTAGATTAGGGAAGGCAAAGATATCCCAAGAGGGTAAAGTAAAAATAAATCTGAATCAAGATATAATGTAGTGAAACTTCAGTACATGAATACAATAAAAAATCTTAAAAAGAACCAGAGAGTAAAGAAAGACATTTATTCAAGAACATAGTGGAAAAATTAACAAGTTGCAAGAATCCTTAGAGAGACAGCATGTAGAAATCCAAAAGATTAACAATAAAATTACAGAATTAGACAACGCAATAGGAAGTCAAAGGAGCAGACTCGAGCAATTAGAATGCAGACTGGGACATCTGGAGGACCAGGGAATCAACACCAACATAGCTGAAAAAAAATCAGATAAAAGAATTAAAAAAAATGAAGAAACCCTAAGAATTATGTTGGACTCTATCAAGAAGGATAACCTGCGGGTGATTGGAGTCCCAGAACAGGGAGGGGGGACAGAAAACACAGAGAAAATAGTTGAAGATCTGCTGACAGAAAACTTCCCTGACATCATGAAAGATGAAAGGATATCTATCCAAGATGCTCATCGAACCCCATTTAAGATTGATACAAAAAGAAAAACACCAAGACATATTATCATCAAACTCGCCAAAACCAAACATAAACAGAAAATTTTAAAAGCAGCCAGGGAGAAAAGAAACGTTTCCTTCAAGGGAGAATCAATAAGAATATGTTCTGACTACTCAGCAGAAACCATGCAGGCAAGAAGGGAATGGGACGACATATACAGAACACTGAAGGAGAAAAACTGCCAGCCAAGGATCATATATCCAGCAAAACTCTCTCTGAAATATGAAGGCGAAATTAAGATATTTACAGACAAACACAAGTTTAGAGAATTTGCAAAAACCAAACCAAAGCTACAAGAAATACTAAAGGATATTGTTCGGTCAGAGAACCAATAATATCAGATATCAGCACAACACAAGGTCACAAAACAGAACGTCCTGATATCAACTCAAATAGGGAAATCACAAAAACAAACAAATTAAGATTAATTAAAAAAAAAAATACACATAACAGGGAATCATGGAAGTCAATAGGTAAAAGATCACAATAATCAAAAAGAGGGACTAAATACAGGAGGCATTGAACTGCCATATGGAGAGTGATACAAGGCGATATAGAACAATACAAGTTAGGTTTTTACTTAGAAAAATAGGGGTAAATAATAAGGTAACCACAAAAAGGTATAACAACTCTATAACTCAAGATAAAAACCAAGAAAAACGTAACGACTCAACTAACATAAAGTCAAGCACTATGAAAATGAGGATCTCACAATTTACTAAGAAAAACGCCTCAGCACAAAAAAGTATGTGGAAAAATGAAATTGTCAACAACACACATAAAAAGGCATCAAAATGACAGCACTAAAAACTTATTTATCTATAATTACCCTGAATGTAAAAGGACTAAATGCACCAATAAAGAGACAGAGAGTCACAGACTGGATAAAGAAACACGATCCATCTATATGCTGTCTACAAGAGACACACCTTAGACTTAGAGACACAAACAAACTAAAACTCAAAGGATGGAAAAAAGTATATCAAGCAAACAATAAGCAAAAAAGAAGAGGAATAGCAATATTAATTTCTGACAAAATAGACTTTAGACTTAAATCCACCACAAAGGATAAAGAAGGACACTATATAATGATAAAAGGGACAATTGATCAGGAAGACATAACCATATTAAATATTTATGCACCCAATGACAGGGCTGCAAGATACATAAATCAAATTTTAACAGAATTGAAAAGCGAGATATATACCTCCACAATTATAGTAGGAGACTTCAACACACCACTTTCGGAGAAGGACAGGACATCCAGTAAGAAGCTCAACAGAGACACGGAAGATCTAATTACAACAATCAACCAACTTGACCTCATTGACTTATACAGAACTTTCCACCCAACTGCTGCAAAGTATACTTTTTTTTCTGGCGCACATGGAACATTCTCTAGAATAGACCACATATTAGGTCATAAAACAAACCTTTGCAGACTCCAAAACATCGAAATATTACAAAGCATCTTCTCAGACCACAAGGCAATAAAACTAGAGATCAATAACAGAAAAACTACGAAAAGAAATCAAATACTTGGAAAATGAACAATACCCTCCTGAAAAAAGACTGGGTGATAGAAGACATCAAGGAGGGAATAAGGAAATTCATAGAAAACAATGAGAATGAAAATACTTCCTATCAAAACCTCTGGGACACAGCAAAAGCAGTGCTCAGAGGCCAATTTATATCAATAAATGCACACATACAAAAAGAAGAAAGAGCCAAAAGCAGAGAACTCTCCCTACAACTTGAACAAATAGAAAGTGAGCAACAAAAGAATCCATTAGGCACCAGAAGAAAACAACTAATAAAAATTAGAGCTGAACTAAATGAATTAGAGAACAGAAAAACAATTGAAAGAATTAACAAAGCCAAAAGCTGGTTCTTTGAAAAAATTAACAAAATTGATAAACCATTGGCTAGACTGACTAAAGAAATACAGGAAAGGAAACAAATAACCTGAATAAGAAATGAGAAGGACCACATCACAACAGAACCAAATGAAATTAAAAGAATCATTTCAGATTATTATGAAAAATTGTACTCTAACAAATTTGAAAACCTAGAAGAAATGGATGAATTCCTGGAAAAACACTGCCTACCTAAACTAACACATTCAGAAGTAGAACAACTAAATAGACCCATAACAAAAAAAGAGATTGAAACGGTAATCAAAAAACTCCCAAGAAAAAAAACCCTGGCCCGGACGGCTTCACTGCAGAGTTCTACCAAACTTTCAGAGAAGAGTTAACACCACTACTACTAAAGGTATTCCAAAGCATAGAAAATGACGGAATACTACCCAACTCATTCTATGAAGCCACCATCCCCCTGATACCAAAACCAGGTAAAGACATTACAAAAAAAGAAAATTATAGACCTATATCCCTCATGAACATTGATGCAAAAATCCTCAACAAAATTCTAGCCAATAGAATCCAACAACACATCCAAAAAATAATTCACCCTGATCAAGTGGGATTTATACCAGGTATGCAAGGCTGGTTTAATATCAGAAAAACCATTAATGTAATCCATCACTTAAATAAAACAAAAGACAAAAACCACATGATCTTATGAATTGATGCAGAAAAGGCATTTGACAAAGTCCAACACCCATTCATGATAAAAACTCTTACCAAAATAGGAATTGAAGGAAAATTCCTCAACATAATAAAGGGCATCTATGCAAAGCCAACAGCCAATATCACTCTAAATGGAGAGAACCTGAAAGCATTTCCCTTGAGAATGGGAACCAGACAAGGATGTCCTTTATCACCGCTCTTATTCAACATCGTGTTGGAAGTCTTAGCCAGGGCAATTAGGCTAGACAAAGAAATAAAAGGTATCCGGATTGGCAAGGAAGAAGTAAAGTTATCACTATTTGCAGATGACAGGATTATATACACAGAAAACCCTAAGGAATCCTCCAGAAAACTACTGAAACTAATAGAAGAGTTTGGCAGAGTCTCAGGTTATAAAATAAACATACAAAAATCACTTGGATTCCTCTACATCAACAAAAAGAACACCGAAGAGGAAATAACCAAATCAATACCATTCACAGTAGCCCCCAAGAAGATAAGATACTTAGGAATAAATCTTACCAAGGATGTAAAAGACCTATACAAAGAAAACTACAAAGCTCTACTACAAGAAATTCAAAAGGACATACTTAAGTGGAAAAACATACCTTGCTCATGGATAGGAAGACTTAACATAGTAAAAATGTCTATTCTACCAAAAGCCATCTATACATTTAACGCACTTCCGATCCAAATTCCAATGTCATATTTTAAGTGGATAGAGAAACAAATCACCAATTTCATATGGAAGGGAAAGAAGCCCCGGATAAGCAAAGCACTACTGAAAAAGAGGAAGAAAGTGGGAGGCCTCACCTTACCCGACTTCAGAACCTATTATACAGCCACAGTAGTCAAAACAGCCTGGTATTGGTACAACAACAGACACATAGACCAATGGAACAGAATTGAGAACGCAGACATAGATCCATCCACGTATGAGCAGCTGATATTTGACAAAGGACCAGTGTCAATTAACTGGGGAAAAGATAGCCTTTTTAACAAATGGTGCTGGCATAACTGGATATCCATTTGAAAAAAAATGAAACAGGACCCATACCTCACACCATGCACAAAAACTAACTCCAAGTGGATCAAAGACCTAAACATAAAGACTAAAACGATAAACATCATGGAAGAAAAAATTGGGACAACCCTAGGAGCCCTAATACAAGGCATAAACAGAATAGAAAACATTACCAAAAATGATGAAGAGAAACCCGATAACTGGGAGCTCCTAAAAATCAAACACCTATGCTCATCTAAAGACTTCTCCAAGAGAGTAAAAAGACCACGTACAGACTGGGAAAGAATTTTTAGCTATGACATCTCCGACCAGCGCCTGATCTCTAAAATCTACATGATTCTGTCAAAACTCAACCACAAAAAGACAAACAACCCAATCAAGAAGTGGGCAAAGGATATGAACACACATTTCACTAAAGAAGATATTCAGGCAGCCAACAGATACATGAGAAAATGCTCTCGATCATTAGCCATTAGAGAAACGCAAATTCAAACTACGATGAGATTCCATCTCACACCAGCAAGGCTGGCATTAATCCAAAAAACACAAAATAATAAATGTTGGAGAGGCTGTGGAGAGATTGGAACTCTCATACACTGCTGGTGGGAATGTAAAATGGTACAACCACTTTGGAAATCTATCTGGCATTATCTTAAACAGTTAGAAATAGAACTACCATACAACCCAGAAATCCCACTCCTAGGAATATACCCTAGAGATACAAGAGCCTTCATACAAACAGATAAATGCACACCCATGTTTATTGCAGCTCTGTTTACAATAGCAAAAGTTGGAAGCAACCAAGGTGTCCATCAACGGATGAATGGGTAAATAAATTGTGGTATATTCACACAATGGAATACTACTCATCGATAAAGAACAGTGACGAATCTGTGAAACATTTCATAACATGGAGGAACCTGGAAGGCATTATGCTGAGTGAAATTAGTCAGAGGCAAAAGGACAAATATTGTATAAGACCACTATTATAAGATCTTGAGAAATAGTAAACCTGAGAAGAACACATACTTTTGTGGTTACGAGGGGGGGAGGGAGGGAGGGTGGGAGAGGGTTTTTTATTGATTAATCAGTAGATAAGAACTGCTTTAGGTGAAGGGAAAGACAACACTCAATACATGGAAGGTCAGCTCAATTGGACTGGACCAAAAGCAAAGAAGTTTCCGGGATAAAATGAATGCTTCAAAGGTCAGCGGAGCAAGCGCGGGGGGTCTGGGGAACATGGTTTGCAGGGACTTCTAAGTCAATTGGCAAAATAATCTATCATGAAATCATTCTGCATCCCACTTTGAAATATGGCGTCTGGGGTCTTAAATGCTAACAAGCAGCCATCTAAGATGCAGCAATTGGTCTCAACCCACCTGGAGCAAAGGAAATTGAAGAACACCAAGGCCACAAGACAACTAAGAGCCCAAGAGACAGAAAGGGCCACATGAACCAGAAACCTACATCATCCTGAGACCAGAAGAACTAGTTGGTGCCCGGCCACAATCGATGACTGCCCTGACAGGGAGCACAGCAGAGGACCCCTGAGGGAGCAGGAGATCAGTGGGATACAGACCCCAAATTCTCATAAAAAGACCAAACTTAATGGTCTGACTGAGACTGGAGGAATCCCGGCGGCCATGCTCCCCAGACCTTCTGTTGACACAGGACAGGAACCATCCCTGAAGACAACTCATCAGAAATGAAAGGGACTGGTCAGCGGGTGGGAGAGAGACGCTGATGAAGAGTGAGCTAATTATATCAGGTGGACACTTGAGATTGTGTTGGCAACTCTTGTCTGGAGGGGGGATGGGAGGATAGAGAGAGAGGGAAGCCGGCAAAATTGTCAAGAAAGGAGAGACTGAAAGGGCGGACTCAAGAGGGGGAGAGCAAGTGGGAGTAGGGAGTGAGAAGTATGTAAAGTTATATGTGACAGACTGATTGGATTTGTAAACGTTCACTTGAAGCTTAATAAAAGTTATTAAAAATAAATAAATAAATAAATAATATAGGAAAAAACATTTGGGAAACTAGTGACCAAAAACAATGAAACATAAAAATCCTTAGATTAGGGAAGGCAAAGATATCCCAAGAGGGCAAAGTAAAAATAAATCTGAATCAAGATATAATGTAGTGAAACTTCAGTACATGAATACAATAAAAAATCTTAAAAAGAACCAGAGAGTAAAGAAAGACATTTATTCAAGAACATAGTGGAAAAATTCACAAGTTGCAAGAATCCTTAGAGAGACAGCATGTAGAAATCCAAAAGATTAACAATAAAATTACAGAATTAGACAACGCAATAGGAAGTCAGAGGAGCAGACTTGAGCAATTAGAATGCAGACTGGGACATCTGGAGGACCAGGGAATTAACACCAACATAGCTGAAAAAAAAAAACAGATAAAAGAATTAAAAAAAATGAAGAAACCCTAAGAATCATGTGGGACTCTATCAAGAAGGATAACTTGTGTGTGATTGGAGTCCCAGAACAGGGAGGGAGGACAGAAAACACAGAGAAAATAGTTGAAGATCTGCTGACAGAAAACTTCCCTGACATCATGAAAGACGAAAGGATATCTATCCAAGATGCTCATCGAACCCCATTTAAGACTGATCCAAAAAGGAAAACACCAAGACATATTAACATCAAACTCGCCAAAACCAAACATAAACAGAAAATTTTAAAAGCAGCCAGGGAGAAAAGAAGGTCACCTTCAAGGGAGAATCAATAAGAATAAGTTTAGACTACTCAGCAGAAACCATGCAGGCAAGAAGGGAATGGGACGACACATACAGAGCACTGAAGGAGAAAAACTGCCAGCCAAGGATCATATATCCAGCCAAACTCTCTCTGAAATATGAAGGTGAAATTAAGATATTTACAGATAAACACAAGTTTAGAGAATTTGCAAAAACCAAACCAAAGCTACAAGAAATACTAAAGGATATTGTTTGGTCAGAAAACGAATAATATCAGATACCAGCACAACATGAGGTCACAAAACAGAACATCCTGATATCAACTCAAATAGGGAAATCACAAAAACAAATTAAGATTAATTAAAAAAAATGCTCATAACAGGGAATCACTGAAGTCAAAATGTAAAAGATCACAATAATCAAAAAGAGGGACTAAATACAGGTGGCATAGAACTGCCATATGGAGAGTGATACAAGGCGATATAGAACATTACAAGTTATGTTTTTACTTAGAAAAATAGGGGTAAATATTAAGGTAACCACAAAGAGGTATAACAACTCCATAACTCAAGACAAAAGCCAAGAAAAAAGTAACGACTCAACAAACATAAAGTCAAACACTATGAAAATGAGGATCTCACAATTTACTAAGAAAAACGTCTCAGCACAAAAAAGTATGTGGAAAAATGAAATTGTCAAGAACACACATAAAAAGACATCAAAATGACAACACTAAACACTTATTTTTCTATAATTACGCTGAATGTAAATAGACTAAATGCACCAATAAAGAGACAGAGAGTCTCGGACTGGATAAAGAAACACGATCCATCTATATGCTGCCTACAAGAGACACACCTTAGACTTGGAGACACAAACAAACTAAAACTCAAAGGATGGAAAAAAATATATCAAGCAAACAACAAGCAAAAAAGAAGAGGAGTAGCAATATTAATTTCTGACAAAATAGACTTTAGACTTAAATTCACCACAAAGGATAAAGAAGGACACTACATAATGATAAAAGGGACAATTGATCAGGAAGACATAACCATATTAAATATTTATGTACCCAATGACAGGGCTGCAAGATACATAAATCAAATTTTAACAGAACTGGAAAGTGAGATAGACACCTCCACAATTATAGTAGGAGACTTCAACACACCACTTTCGGAGAAGGACAGGACATCCAGTAAGAAGCTCAATAGAGACACGGAAGACCTAATTACAACAATCAACCAACTTGACCTCATTGACTTATACAGAACTTTCCACCCAACTGCTGCAAAGTATACTTTTTTTTCTGGCGCACATGGAACATTCTCTAGAATAGACCACATATTAGGTCATAAAACAAACCTTTGCAGACTCCAAAACATCGAAATATTACAAAGCATCTTCTCAGACCACAAGGCAATAAAACTAGAAATCAATAACAGAAAAACTAGGGAAAAGAAATCAAATACTTGGAAAATGAACAATACCCTCCTGAAAAAAGACTGGGTGATAGAAGACATCAAGGAGGGAATAAGGAAATTCATAGAATACAATGAGAATGAAAATACTTCCTATCAAAACCTCTGGGACACAGCAAAAGCAGTGCTCAGAGGCCAATTTATATCAAGAAATGCTCACATACAAAAAGAAGAAAGAGCCAAAATCAAAGAACTGTCCCTACAACTTGAACAAATAGAAAGTGAGCAACAAAACAATCCATCAAGCACCAGAAGAAAACAACTAATAAAAATTAGAGCTGAACTAAATGAATTAGAGAACAGAAAAAACAATTGAAAGAATTAACAAAGCCAAAAGCTGGTTCTTTGAAAAAATTAACAAAATTGATAAACCATTGGCTAGACTGACTAAAGAAATACAGGAAAGGAAACAAATAACCCAAATAAGAAACGAGAAGGATCACATCACAACAGAAGCAACTGAAATTAAAAGAATCATATCAGATTATTATGAAAAATTGTACTCTTAGAAATTTGCAAACCTAGAAGAAATGGATGAATTCCTGGAAAAACACTACCTACCTAAATTAACACATTCAGAAGTAGAACAACAAAATAGACTCATAACAAAAAAAGAGATTGAAAGAGTAATCAAAAAACTTCAATAAAAAAAAAAAGAGATTGAAAAGGTAATCAAAAAACTCCCAAAAACAAAAAGCCCTGGCCCGGACGGCTTCACTGCAGAGTTCTACCAAACTTTCAGAGAAGAGTTAACACCACTACTACTAAAGGTATTTCAAAGCATAGAAAAGGACGGAATACTACCCAACTCATTCTCTGAAGCCACCGTCTCCCTGATACCAAAACCAGGTAAAGACATTACAAAAAAAGAAAATTACAGACCTATATTCCTCATGAACATAGATGCAAAAATCCTCATCAAAATTCTAGCCAATAGAATTCAACAACATATCAAAAAAATAATTCACCACGATCAAGTGGGATTTATACCAGGTTTTTTTTTTTTATGCAAGGCTGGTTTAATATCAGAAAAGCCATTAGTGTAATCCATCACATAAATAAAACAAAAGACAAAAACCACATGATCTTATGAATTGATGCAGAAAAGGCATTTGACAAAGTCCAACACCCATTCATGATAAAAACTCTCACCAAAGTAGGAATTGAAGGAAAATTCCTCAACATAATAAAGGGCATCTATGCAAAGCCAACAGCCAACATCATTCTAAATGGAGAGAGCCTGAAAACATTTCCCTTGAGAACGGGAACTAGACAAGGATGCCCTTTATCACCGCTCTTATTCAACATCGTGCTAGAAGTCCTAGCCAGGGCAATTAGGCTAGACAAAGAAATAAAGGACATCCAGATTGGCAAGGAGGAAGTAAAATTATCTCTATTTGCAGATGACATGATCTTAATACACAGAAAACCCTAAGGAATCCTCCAGAAAACTACTGAAACTAATAGAAGAGTTTGGCAGAGTCTCAGGTTATAAGATAAACATACAAAAATCACTTGGATTCCTCTACATCAACAAAAAGAACATCGAAGAGGAAATCACCAAATCAATACCATTCACAGTAGCCCCCAAGAAGATAAAATACTTAGGAATAAATCTTACCAAGGATGTAAAAGACCTATACAAAGAAAACTACAAAGCTCTACTACAAGAAATTAAAAAGGACCTACTTAAGTAGAAAAACATACCTTGCTCATGGATAGGAAGACTTAACATAGCAAAAATGTCTATTCTACCAAAAGCCATCTTTACATACAATGCACTTCCGATCCAAATTCCAATGTCATTTTTTAATGTGATAGAGAAATCACCAACTTCATATGGAAGGGAAAGAAGCCTCGGATAAGCAAAGCATTACTGAAAAAGAAGAAGAAAGTGGGAGGCCTCACTGTACCTGATTTCAGAACCTATTATACAGCCACAGTAGTCAAAACAGCCTGGTATTGGTACAACAACAGGCACATAGACCAGTGGAACAGAATTGAGAACCGAGATATAAATCCAACAACATATGAGCACCTGATATTTGACAAAGGCCCAGTATCAGTTAATTGGGGAAAAGATAGTCTTTTAACAAATTGTGCTGGCATAATTGGATATCCATTTGCAAAAAAATGAAACAGGACCCATACCTCAGACCAAGCACAAAAACTACCTCCAAGTGAATCAAAGACCTAAACATAAAGACTAAAACGATAAAGATCATGGAAGAAAAAATAGGGACAACCCTAGGAGCCCTAATACAAGGCATAAACAGAATACAAAACATTACCAAAAATGATGAAGAGAGACCCGATAACTGGGAGCTCCTAAAAATCAAACACCTATGCTCATCTAAACACTTCACCAAAAGAGTAAAAAGACCACCTACAGACTGGGAAAGAATTTTCAGCTATGACATCTCCGACCAGCGCCTGATCTCTAAAATCTATATGATTCTGTCAAAACTCAACCACAAAAAGACAAACAACCCAATCAAGAAGTGGGCAAAGGAAATGAACACACTTCACTGAAGAAGATATTCAGGCAGCTAACAGACACATGAGAAAATGTTCTCGATCATTAGCCATTAGAGAAATGCAAATTAAAACTACGATGAGATTCCATCTCACTCCAACAAGGCTGGCATTAATCCAAAAAACACAAAATAATAAATGTTGGAGAGACTGCGGAGAGACTGGAACTCTTATACACTGCTGGTGGGAATGTCAAATGGTACAACCACTTTGGAAATCTATCTGGCGTTATCTTATACAGTTAGAAATAGAACTACCATACAACCCAGAAATCCCACTCCTCGGAATATACCCTAGAGAAACAAGAGCCTTCACACAAACAGATATATGCACACCCATGTTTATTGCAGCCCTGTTGTTTTTTTTTTTTTTTTTACAATAGCAAAAAGCTGGAAGCAACCAAGGTGTCCATCAACAGATGAATGGGTAAATAAACTGTGCTATATTCACACGATGGAATACTACGCATTGATAAAGAACAGTGACGAATCTGTGAAACATTTCATAACATGGAGGAACCTGGAAGGCATTACGCTGAGCGAAATTAGTCAGAAGCAAAAGAACAAATATTGTATAAGACCACTAGTATAAGATCTTGAGAAATAGTAAAAACTGAGAAGAACACATACTTTTGTGGTTATGACTGGGGGAGGGAGGGAGGGATGGAGAGGGTTTCTTACTGATTAATTAGTAGATAAGAACTGCTTTAGGTGAAGGGAAGGACAACACTCAATACATGGAAGGTCAGCGCAATTGGACTGGACCAAAAGCAAAGAAGTTTCCGGGATAAAATGAATGCTTCAAACGTCAGCGGAGCAAGGTCCAGGGTTTGGGAACCATGCTCTAAGGGGACTTCTAAGTCAACTGGCAAAATAATTCTGTTATGAAAACATTCTGCATCCCACTTTGAAATGTGGCGTCTGGTGTCTTAAATGCTAACAAGTGGCCATCTAAGATGCATGAATTGGTCTCAGCTCACCTGGAGCAAAGGAGAATGAAGAACACCAAGGTCACATGACAACTAAGAGCCCAAGAGACAGAAAGGGCCACATGAACCAGAGACCTACATTATCCTGAGACCAGAAGAACTAGTTGGTGCCTGGCTACAATCAATAACTGCACTGACAGGGAGGACAATAGAGAACCCCTGAGGGAGCAGGACATCAGTGGGATGCAGACCCCAAATTCTCATAAACAGACCATACTTAATGGTCTGACTGTGACTAGAGGAATTCCGGCGGTCATGGTCCCCAAACCTTTTGTTGGCACAGGACAGGAACCATCCCCGAAGACAACTCCTCAGACATGAAAGGGACTGGACAGTGGGTAGGAGAGAGATGCTGAGGAAGAGTGAGCTAATTATATCAGGTAGACACTTGAGACTGTGTTGGCATCTCCTGTCTGGAGGGGGGATGAGAGGATAGAGAGAGTTGGAAGCTGGCAAAATTGTCACGAAAGGAGAGACTGGAAGGGCTGACTCATTAGGGGGAGAGCAAGTGGGAGTAAGGAGTAAGATGTGTATAAACTTATACGTGACAGACTGACTTGATTTGTAAACGTTCACTTGAAGCTGAATAAAAGTTAATAAAAAAAACTTTATTTAACAGAAGAAATGAGAAAATAATATCTGCTCTTAACACTTCTATTCATATTCATATTTCAGATTTACACCCCCCCAAAAAAGAAAGAGAAAGAAATTATAATGGTTGTGAATTGATATAAAAAATTATTATTGAAGGTTATACAATAGTCTAAACAGAAAACCTAATAGAAATTAAATGCAATTGATGAATTGTAACAGAAAACTTAGCAATGATTTTAGATGAATTTTCAAAACCATTTAATTAAACAAAAGCTTTACAAGATTTATTTTAAAAGATACAAGTACATAAGAACAAAACTGCACACACTCCTCAATGACATGCATGGAATCAAGCTTTCGAGACCTTCATTTGCTGATGTGGCATGACTCAAAATAAGAAGAAACGGCTGCAAACATCCATTAATAATAGAAACACAGAATGTATGAAGTATGAATCTAGGAAAATTAGAAATCATTAAAAAATGAAATGGAACACATAAACATCAATATCTTAGGCATTAGTGAGCTGAAATGGACTGATATTCGCCATTTTGAATCGGACAATCATATGGACTACTATGCCAAATCGAAGAGAAATGGCATTAAGTTTATCATCAAAAACAACATTTCAAGATCTATCCTGAAGTACAATGCTGTCAGTGATAGGATGATATCCATATGCCTACAAGGAAGACCAGTGTCTTAGTCATATAGTGGTGCTATAACAGAAATGCCACAAGTGGGTGGCTCTAACAAAGAGAAATTAATTTTCTCACAGTCTAGTAGGCTAGAATTCAAAATTCAGGGTGTCAGCTCCAGGGGAAACTTTCTCTGTCAGCTCTGTGGGAAGGTCTCCATCATCAATCTTCCCCTGGTCAAGGGGCTTCTCAGGTGCAGGGACCCTGGGTCCAAAGGACATGCTCTGCTACTGGGGATGCTTTCTTGGTGTTATGAGGTCGCCATATCTCTCTGCTTGCTTGTCTCTTTTATATCTCAAAAGGTATTGCCTTAAGACACTATCTAATCTTATAGATCTCATCAATATAACTGCGACTAATCCATCTCATCACATCATTGTGACAGGATTTACACCACATAGGGAAATCACATTAGATGACTAAATGGTAGACAATCATACAATACTGGGAATCATGGCCTAGGCAAGTTGACAGATATTTTTTAGGGACACATTTCAATCCATGACAAGCACTTAATATGACTATTATTCAAATTTATGCACCAACTGCTAATGCCAAAGATGAAGAAACTGAAGATTTTTACCAACTTCTGCAGTCTGAAATTGATCAGACATGCAATCAAGATGCATTGATAATTACTGATGAGTGCAATGTGAAAGTTGGAAACAAAGAAGAAGGAACAGTAGTTGGAAAATCTGGCCTTGGAGACAGCATGATAGAATTTTGCACGACCAATGACTTCTTCATTGCAAATACCTTTTTTCAACAACTTAAATGGTGAGTATACGCATGGGCTTCACCAGATGGAATATACAGGAATCAAATGTCTACATCTGTGGAAAGAGACAATGGAAAAGCTCAATATCATCAGTCAGAACAAGACCAGGGGCTGACTGTGGAACAGACCATCAATTTCTCATATGCAAGTCTATGAGAGCCAAAGCACAACCTTGATTATATCTCACCTGAATTTAGAGACTATCTCAAGAATAGATTTGATAAATTGAAGGCTAATGCTTGAAGGCCAGATGAGTTGTGGAATGACATCAAGGACATTATACATGAAGAAAGTAAGAGGTCATTGCTCTGACAGGGATCACAATAGAGGGTCTGAGAGCTGGAGAAAAATGTGGAACAAAATTCTAACTCTCAAAAAAGACCAGATTACTCACCTGACAGAGACTGGAGAGATGCTGAGTATGTCCCCCGGACACACTTTTAGCTCAGTAATGAAGTCACTCCTGAAGTTCACCCTTCAGACAAAGATTAGACAGACCCATAAAGCAAAACTAAAGGGGCACAAAAGCCCAGGGGCAAGGGCTAGAAGGCAGGAGGGGACAGAAAAGCTGGTCATAGGGAACCCAGGGTCAAGAAGGGCAGAGTGTTGACATATTGTGGGGTTGGTAATTAGTGTCACAAAACAATACGTGTACTAATTGTTTAATGGGAACCTAGTTTGTTCTGTAAACCTTCATCTAAAGTATGACAATAAAGATATAAAATAAAATATATATGTATATCTGTTGGAAAAAAAAGAAAGCAAGAGGTCATTAAAAAGCCAGGAAAGAAAAAAAGAAGACCAAAATGGATGTCAGAAAAAACTCCGAATTTGCTCTTGAATGTAGAGTAGCTAAAGCAAAAAGAAAATAATGAAGTAAAAGAGATGAATAGAAGATTTCAAAGGGCACCTCAAGAAGACAAAGTAAAATATTATCATGAAATGTGTAAAGACCTGGAGTTAGAAAACCAAAAGGGAAGCACATGCTCAGCATTTGTCAAACTGAAAGAACTGAAGAAAAAATTCAAGCCTTGTGTTGCAATATTGAAGGATTCTACAGGGAAAATATTAAATGACACAGAAAGTATCAAAAGAAGATAGAGAGAGGCAGAGTCAAGATTGCACAGTAGTCAGACACTTCCAGTGATCTCTCTTACAACAAAAACCAAAAAAAAAAAACAAAAAACAAAGACCTGAAAAAACAAGTGCAACAATTTTATACATGACAAGATAAGGGCCCTGAACATCAAAGGCAAAGTTAGGAAATCAGACTGAGTGGCAGGGGGAGGGAGACACGGTTCAGAAGTGGCGAGCAGTTGCTGGACCTGACGTGGTGAGAAATGGCACCCCTTGGACACAATCCCCTGGAGGGACACTGGCAGGGCTGGCAGTAGCATTCAGGATGCAGTTTCCTCAGGGGGAGACAGCAAGTCACACAGTCTACTCACAACTCCGGAACCAGAGAAGAACAGTGTTGTTGGCAAAAGCTAAGTATTTGCATTCGTTTTACTGTGCGCTCAGCCCCCAAGACGGCTTCAGTAGCTGTAGATTTCCCTGCACCTGAGATAGGTGTTGCTGTGCAGCCTGAGCCGTTCTCCTGGCCTTGGAGAAGGAATAAATTAACAACTGGTGGAAAAGATAATCTGCCAGCTCCACTAAGCTGGGGAGCTCAGGACAGAAGAAGCTCCTTTCCAGGCACAAATGGTCCACGGACTTTAAATACCTTTCACCCCTGCATGGACCTGTGTAGGCCCATCTCGGGAGATTAGGCCCTTGTTACTGCAACGGTGTATGTGCTGGGTATCCAACTTCAACTGTTTTACCTTGCAGTGGAGAGGTGTGTTTTTGATGTTTGACACTGCTCTGCCTATTAAACAGGGTCCTCACCTACCTACATTGGTGGCCTGAGGAGTGGTGGCTCCACCCACATCATCTAGACACCCAAGACAGGGGTCCAAGGATAACAGGTGCCTCCCAGTCCTTACAACCAAAAGCATAGGGTGCCTGTGGTATAAATGCAGAGCCCAGCTACCTGTGCACTATAGAAAACGGGTGCACTTTCCTCACAGACACTTGGGAGATGGTTGTCAGCCCCCTGCCTTTGTTCAGAGTGTGACCCCCTGATGCAACCAGATACCTGTGTCTCCAACAATCACCCCTCCCCATCTAAGACTATAGGACTTGATGACCTACAATTGATGACCAACTATCTAGACACCTGAGCTGAATCTATACAAGAAAAGTGAATGGACTCCTAGGCTCATATACCTGGTAACAGCTCGAGCCATCTGGTGACAGGACGTTAAATCTTGAAAGTTGCAAATGATCAAGCGAGCTCACTCAAGCACCCTATTTGGGCATATCAAAACAAAACAAAGCAAAAAGCTAGGATACAGTAGGCAAAAGTAAAATTATAAAATAAAATAACTTATGGATGCCTCAGAGACAGCAGTCAATATCAAATCACATAAAGAAGCAGACCATGATCACTTCAACAATCTCTCAAAACAAAGAATCAAGGAATCTTCCACATGAAGGTGTCTTCCTGGAATTACCAGACGTAGAATACAAAAGGTTAATATACAGAACTTTCAAGAGATCAGGGAGATCAGGCAAAGTGCAGAACAAGCCAAAGAACACACAGATAAACTAGATGAAGAAATTAAAAAGGCTACCCAAGAACATAAAGAAAAATTTAATAGGCTGCAACAATCCATAGAAAGAAAGCAATCAGGAATTCAGAAGATTGACAATAAAATTACAGAATTAGACAACTCAGTGGACAGAGGAACAGTATTGAGGAAATGGAAAGCAGAATTGGTGAGATTGAAGATAAATAACGTGGCACCAATATATTTGAAGAAAAATCAGATAAAACTATTTTTAAAAACATGAAGAAATCCTAAGAATCATGCGGGACTCTATCAAGAGAAATAACCTAAGAGTGAAGTATCAGATTAGGGAGGGTTAACAGAAAAAACAGAGAGAATTGTTGAAGATTTGTTGGCAGAAAATTTCCTTGATACCGTGAAAGATGAGCAGCAGATATCTATTCAAAATGCTCATTGAACCCCACATAAGGTAGATCTCAAAAGAAAGTCACCCAGACATATTATAAACAAACTTGCCAAAACCAAAGACAAAGAGAGAATTTTAAGAGCAGCTAGGAATAAACGAAAAGTCGCCTACAAAAGAGACTCAATAAGAATAAGCTCAGACTACTCGAGAGAAACCATGCAGGGAAGAAGGCAATGGGATGAGTTATATAAAGTAATGAAGGAAAAGATTTGCCAGCCAAGAATCATATACACAGCAAAACTGTCTCTCAAATATGAAGGTGAAATTAGGACATTTCCAGATAAACAGAAGATTAGGGAATTTGTAAAAAAAAAAAAAAAAAAAAACCTACAAGAAATACTAAAGAGGGTTTTCTGGTTAGAAAATCAACAATATCAGATATCAACCCAAGACTAGAATGCAGGACAGAG
This sequence comes from Loxodonta africana, assembly GCF_030014295.1. Classification (NCBI taxonomy): domain Eukaryota; kingdom Metazoa; phylum Chordata; class Mammalia; order Proboscidea; family Elephantidae; genus Loxodonta; species Loxodonta africana. The sequence goes on along the minus strand of NW_026974903.1, from coordinate 377,484 downwards.
CAACCAGATATCAACCCAGGTAGGGAAATCACAAAAATAAATCAAGATAAAAAAATGCTCAGAACAGGGAAACAGTGATGTTATTACGTAAAGGACGACAATACTAAAATAATAAAGAGGGACTGAAAAATGTAGTCATAGATCTTTCATATAGAGAGATAGTCAAGGGGTAGAGAGAAATAAAAGTTAGATTTAAACTTAGAAAAATAATGGCAAATATTAAGGTAACCAAAAAGGAGACTAACAATCCTACACATCAAAATAAAATACAAGAAAAACGTAACAACTCAGAAAAAAAAAATCAACAACGAATAAGAGGAAAAGACCACATACAGAGAAAAACTACTCAGTACAAAAAATTAAGCAGAAAAAAGAAACTCGACAACATACAAAAAAAGATATCAAAATGACAGCACAAAACTCATAACTACCAGAATTACACTGACTGTAAGTGGACTAAATGCACAAATAGAGACAGAGAGTGAAAGAATGGATTAAAAAACACGATCCATCTATACACTGCCTACAAGAGACACTCCTTAAAGACACAAACAAACTAAAACTCAAAGGATGGAAAAAATATATATCAAGCAAAAAAGAATCAACAAAGAGCAAGAGTGGCAATATTAATTTCTGACAAAATAGACTTTAAAGTTAAATTCACCGAAAAGGATAAGGAAGGACACTATAAAATGATTAAACAGACAATATACCAGGAGGATATCACCATATTAAATATTCACACACCCAATGACAGGGCTTCAAGATACATAAAACAAACTCTAACAGCATTGTAAAGTGAGATAGACAGCTCCACAACAATATTAGGTGACTTCAACATACCACTTTGGTGACGAACAGAACATTCAGAAAGAAGCTCAGTAAAGACATGGAAGATCTAAATGCCACAATCAATCAACTTGACTTCACATACATATACAGAACACTCCACCCAACAGCAGCCAAGTATACTTTCTTTTCCAATGCATATGGAACATTCTCTGGGAGAGACCACATATTAGGCAATAAAGCACACCTTAAAGAATCCAAAACATCAAAATATTGCAAAGCATCTTCTCTGACCATGAAGCTATAAAAGTAGAAATCAAAAACAAAACAAAAAAAAAAGCAGGGGAAAGAAATCAAACACTCAGAAACTGAGCAATACCTTGCTCAAAAACGACTGGGTTATAGAAGAAATTAAGGATGGAATAAAGAAATTTACAGTATCCAATGAGAATGAAAACACTTCCTACCAGAACCTTTGAGACACAGGTAAAGCAGTGCTCAGAGGTCAATTTATAGCAATACATGCACACATCCAAAAAGAAGAAAGGGCCAAAATCAAAGAATTATCCCTACAACTTGAAGAAATAGAAAGAGAGCAACAAAAGAAACCCTCAGGCATCAGAAGAAATTAAATAATAAAAAGTAGAGCAGAATTAAATGAAATAGAGAACAGAAAAAAAAATTGAAAGAGTTAACAAGACCAAAAGCTGGTTCTTTGAAAAAATTAACAAAATTGCTAAAACATTGGCCAAACGGACAAAAGAAAAACAGGAGAAGAAGCAAATTACCCAACATCACAACAGACCCAACTGAAATTAAAAGAATCATATCAGATTAGTATGAAAAATCATACTCTAACAACTTTGAAAACCTAGAAGAAATGGATGAATTTCTAGAAACACATTGCCTACCTAAACTAACAGAAACAGAGGTAGAACAGTTAAATAAACCCATAACAGAAGAAGAGGTTGAAAAAGGTAATTTTAAAAATTAAAAATCTCCCAACAACAACAACAAAAGCCCTGGCCCTGACAGCTTCCCTGGTGAGTTCTACCAAACTTTCAGGAAAGAGTTAACACTACTACTAGTAAAGGTATTTTAGAGCATTGAAAAAGATGAAATACTCCCAAACTCATTCTATGAAGCCAGCATATCCCTGTTACCAAAACCAGGTAAAGACACCACACACACACACACAAAAAAAAAACAAATTACAGACCTATATTCCTTACGAAATTAGATGCAAAAATCCTCAACAAAATTCTACCCAATAGAATTCAATAACATGTCAAAAAAAATAATTCACCAGGACCACGTGGGATTCATACTAGGTATGCAGGGATGGTTCAACATTAGAAGAACAATCGAAGTAATCCACCATATAGGTAAAACAAAGGACAAGAACCACATGATCTTATCAACTGATGCAGAAAAGGCATTTGACAAAGTCCAACACCCGTTCATGAGAAAAACTCTCAGCAAAATAGGAATTGAAGGAAAATTCCTCAACACAATAAAGGGCATTTATATAAAGCCAACAGCCAACATCACCCTTAATGGAGAGAGCCTGAAAGCATTCCCTTGAGATGGGGAACCAGACAAGGATGCCCTTTATCACCACTCTTATTCAACAGTATGCTGGAGGTCCTAGCCAGAGCAATTAGGCCAGATAAAGAAATAAAGGGCATCCAGATTGGTAAAGAAGAAATAAAAGTATCTCTATTTGCAGATAACACGATCTTATACAGAGAAAACCCTAAAGAATCCTCAAGAAAACTACTGAAACTAGTAGAAGAGTTCAGCAGAATATCAGGATACAAGATAAACCTACAAAAATCAGTTGGATTCCTCTACACCAACAAAAAGAACATTGAAGAGGAAATCACCAAATCAATACCATTTACAGTAGCCCCCAAGAAGATAAAATACTAGGAATAATTGTAACCAGAGACATAAAAGACCTATACAAAGAAAACTACAAGACACTACTACAAGAAACCAAAAGAGACTTACGTAAGTGGACAAACATACCTTGATCATAGACAGGAACTCTGAACATTGTAAAAATGTCTCTTCTACTGAAAGCGATCTATAGATATGCTGCAATTCCAATCCCAATTCCAAGGACATTTTTTAATGTGATGGAGAAACAAATCACCAACTTCATATGGAAGGGAAAGAGGCCCCAGATAAATAAAGCATTACTGAAAAAGAAGAACAAAGTGGGAGGCATCACGTTACCTGATTTTAGAACTTATTATACCGCCATAGTAGTGAAAACAGCCTGGTACCGGTACAGCAGCAGACACATAGACCAATGGAACAGAACTGAGAAACCAGACATAAATCCATTCACTTATTAGCTGATATTTGATAAAGGCTCAAAGTCAGTTAAATGGGGGAAAGATAGCCTCTTTAACAAATGGTGCTGGCATAACTGGATATCCCTCCACAAAAAAATGAAACAAGATCCATACCTCACACCATGCACAAAAACTAACTGAAATGGATCAAAGACCTAAATATGAAATCTAAAATGATAAAAATCATGGAAGAAAAAACAGGGACAACACTAGGAGCCCTAATAAAAAAAAAATATGTAGCATAAACAGTACAAAAAACATTGCTAACAATGTGCAAGCACCCAAAGAGAAAAGAGAACTCCTAAAAATCGAACACTTACGCTCAGCCCAAGCCTTCACCAGAAGAGTAAACTGATTACTTACAGAGTGGGAAACAATTTTTAGCTATAACATTTCCGATCAGCCTCTGATCTCTAAAATCTACATGATATTGCAAAAACTCAATAACAAAAAGACAAATAATCCATTTTAAAGATGGGCAAAGGATAGGAACAGGCACTTCAACGAAGAAGACATTCAGGCAGGTAACAGATACATGAGGAAATGCTCACAATCATTAGCCATTAGAGAAATGTAAATCAAAACTACAACGAGACACCATCTCACTCCAGCAAGGCTGCCATTAATGCCAAATCACAAAATAATAAATGTTGGAGAGGTTGTAGAGAGACTGGAACACTTATTCACTGCTGGTGGGAATTTAAAATGGTGCAGCCACTTTGGAGATCAATCTGGCACTTCCTTAAAAAGCTAGAAATACAACTACAATAGGATATGGCAATCCCACTCCTTGGAATATATCTTAGAGAAATAAGAGCCTTTATATGAACAGATACATGGACAACCATGTTCATTGCAGCACTGTTTACAATAGCAGAAAGATGGAAGTAACCAAGGTGCCCATCAACAGATGAATGGATAAATAAATTGTGGTGCATTCACACGATGGAATACTTCACACAGATCAAGAACAATGATGAATCCGTGAAATATTTCATAGCTTGGAGGAATCTGGAGGGCATTACGCTGAGTGAAATTAGTCAGTTGCAAAAGGACAAATATTGTATGAGACCACTATTATAAGAACTCAAGAAATAGTCTAAACAGAGAAGAAAATATTCTTTGATAGTTACGAGGGTGGGGAGAAAGGGAGGGAGAAGGATATTTGCAAATCTAGATAGTAGACAAGAACTATTTTAGGTGAAGGGAAAGACAACATACAATAAAGGAGAGGTCAGCATAAATGGACTAAATGAAAAGCAGATTCCTGAATAAACCAAATGCTCCAAAGGCCAGAGTAGCAGGGGCAGCAGTTGAGGGACCATGTTTTCAGGGGACATCTAGGTCAATTGGCATAATAAAATCTATTAAGAAAACATTCTGCATCCCACTTGGTGAGTGGCGTCTGCAGTCTTAAAAACACTATCAAGCGGCCATCTAAGATGCATCCATTGGTCTCAACCCACCTGGAGCAAAGGAGAATGCAGAACACCAAAGACACAAGGTAATTATGAGTCCAGAAGACAGAAATGGCCACATAAATCCAAGACTATATCAGCCTGAGACCAGACGAACTAGATGGTGCCTGTCTACAACCGAAGACTGCCCCGACAGGGAACGAAACAGGGCATCCCTGACGGAGCATGAGAGCAGTGAGATGCAGACCTCAAAGTCTCATAAAAAAAAATCAGACTTAGTGATCTGACTGAGACTAGAGGAACCCTGGAGGTCATGGTCCCCAGACCTTCTGTTGGCCCAAGACTGGAACCATTCCCAAAGCCAACTCTTCAGACAGGGATTGGCCTGGATTATAGGATAGAAAATGATAGTGGTGAGGAGTGACCTTCTTGTCTCAAGTGGACACATGAGACTATGTGGGCAGCTCCCGTTTGGAGGGGAGATGAGAAGGCAGAGGGGGACAGAAAGTAGCTGAAGGGACACAGGGAATTCAGGGCTGAGAGAAGAAGTGTGCTGTCTCATTAGTGGGAGAGGAACTAGGAGTACATAGCAAGCTGTATACAAATTTTTGTATGAGAGACTGACTTGATTTGTAAAGGTTCACTTAAAGCACACACACACAAAAGATGGAAAGAATACACAGAGTCACAGTACCAAAAGAAATGGTCGACTTTCAGTCGTTTCATGAGGTGGCATATGATGAAGAACTGGTAGTAGTGAAGCAAGAAGTCCAAGCTACACTGAAGACACTGGCGAAAAACAAGGCTCCAGGAGCTGACAGAACACCCACTGAGTTGTTTCAACAAACAGATGCAGCACTGCAGATGCTCACTCCACCATGCAAAGAAATTTGGAAGCTAGCTACCTGGCCAACAGACTGCAAGAGATGCATGTTTGTGTCCATTCAAAGAAAGGCGATCCAACAGACTGCGGAAGTTATCAAATGTAAATCATAGTATTAGTAAATATGGTAAACAAACAAACAAAGAAACTCTATCTATTCTACACTGAATATGACATTCTATCCCCAGGAGATCTAGTGAGTTTATGATGTTGTTGTTAGGTGCTGTTGGGTCAGTTCCAACACATAGCGACCCTGTGTACAACAGAACGGAACAGTGCCCAGCCCTGGGCCTTTCTCATTGCTACGTCTGAGCCCACTGTTGCAGCCACTGTCTCAATCTGTCTCATTGAGGATCTTTGTCTTTTTCACTGACCCTCTACTTTACCAAGCACGATGTCTTTTTCCAGGGACTGATTCCTCCTGATAATATGTCCAGAGTACGTGAGACCAAGTCTTGCCACCCACTTTTCTAAGGAGCATTCTGGCTGTACTTCTTCCAAGACAGGTGTGTTCATTCTTCTAGCAGTCCATGGTATATTCATTATTCTTCACCAACAACATAATTCAAGTTTCAGTTCTTTCGTCTTCCTTATTCATTGTCCAGCTTTAGCATGCATATGAGGTGACTGAAAATATCATGGCTTGGTTCAGGCACACCTTAGTCCTCAAAGTGACATCTTTGATTTTTAACACTTTAAAGAGGTCTTTTGTAGCAGATTTGCCCAATAAAATATGTCATTTGATTTCTCAAAGTGTGCTTCCATGGGTGGTGATTGTGGATCCAAGTAAGATGAAATCCTTGACGACTTCAGTATTTTCTCTGTTTATTGTGATTTTTTTATTGTTCCAGTTGTGAGGATTTTTGCTTTCTTTATGTTGAAGTGTAATCCATACTGAAGGCTGAAGTCTTTGATCCTCATCAGTAAGTGCTTCAAGTTCTCTTCACTTTCAGTAAGCAAGGTTGTGTCATCTGCATGTCTAGGCTGTTAATGAGTCTTCCTCCAATCCTGGTGCCCCTTCTTCTTCATATGATCCAGCTTCTTGGACTGTATGGATTATATGTTTTTTTAAAGACACTGAGTTTTTGGTAATTTACTATGGCAGCCCTAGAAAATGAATACAGAGCCCTTCACCAAGAACAAGTCAAGTTAGCACCAAAAATGCTCCTGTAAGGGTAGCCACGTAACATGAGACATGGCAGTTTTAAAAAGTATAAAGTAAAACTCTCAGCTTTGACAGACAAAGGGCTCCTCTAAGACTAAGTTCATTGCTGTTGAGTCGATTCTATCTCATAGCAACCCTAAAGGACAGAGTAGAATTGACCCATAGGGTTTCCAAGGAGTGACTGGTAGATTCGAACTGCTTGAATAAGTATTGTGAAAAAATACAACCCTGACACACAACTTTTCTGAGCTTAGTATTAAAACAAAACAAAACAAAAAGAAGTCGCTATCGAGTGGATTCTCACTCATAGGGACCGTACAGGACAGAGTAGAGCTTCCCCACAGGGTTTCCAAGGAGCGACTGGTAGATTCAAACTGCAGACCTTTTGGTAGCAGCCAAATGCATAACCACTGCACCACCAGTGGCTTTCAAATCAGCTATAGGCTGATGATCTCCAAATTCTTAGAACCTGGAAAACTATTCTACCTCAGAGTGGTATCCACAGCTGGGAACTGTTCTCCACACTTGGATGACCTCAGACATCCAAATCTAACATGTCCAGAAAAAATCTTTTGGTCATTTTCTCAAGTTTGTTCCTCCATGGTTTTCCACATGGTAGAGAATGGCTCTGGTGACCATGCGCTCATGGTAGCCTGAATTCCAGAAGTCACCTTTGATTCTCCATTCCCCTCATCCCATACGTCTGATCGACCAGCAGTTCTTGGCAGCTCAAGCTCCAAAGTACACCTCAAGCCTGTCCACTGTTCCCACCTGCACTTCCACCATCACTCCTCACCCTGACCACTGCAGAAGCATCCTGACTGGTCCTCTGTATTTGCTGTCTTCAAGTTCTCCTGGGCTACAGTTAATTCCTGGGACACATTCTTTCTCAAGATCATTGAACAATAGAAGGAGAAGGGCATTTAGTTGTATGCTACCTCCTCCGCTTGAGCTGCATGCCCCTCAGAAATCACTTTTCACTGTCCACTCTATAATGTCTCTATTCCAATTTCCTGTCTTTGGCCGCACTGCTTTGATAGCGTGCATGCATGTTTGCTTCAGGGGTCATGTAGACAGCTGCTTGGAGGAATTTTTCTTAGTACAATCATGGTTGTGTGCCATCAAGAGATTCTGACTCATATCAACCCTGTATGACAACTTAGAACTGCTTCACAAGGTTTCCTAGGTTGCGGCTTTTTATGGTGCAGCCCCGGTGGCACCGTGGTTAAGAGCTCGGCTGCTAACCAAAGGGTGGACAGTTCAAATCCACCAGTTGCTTCTTGGCGGAAATACATGGCAGTCTGCTTCTGTAAAGACTTATAGTCTTAGAAACCCTATGGGGCAGTTCTACTCTGCCCTATAGGGTCACTACGAGTCTGAATTGATTCAACAGCAACTGGTTTGGATTTTGTTTGGTTAGAATCTTTATGGGAGCCCATCTCCAGATCTTTTCAACCCCTGAGCTGGTGGGTTCCAACGGCCCACCTTTCAGTTAGCCAAGCACTTAACCGTTGCACCTCCAATACTTAACTCTGCACGCGAGAGGGCCCTCTCCTGACGTCTCCCGTCTCCTCACCCCGCACACCTTGGCGTTGTCCTTGCTTCTAGACCCCACCCTCCCCTCTGGAGGCCCAACCCCCCCACGCCGGCCCCCCACCCGGGCCGCTGGGCCGGGCCAGCAGCCATGTTCCTCGCCCTCCAGCCAGTTACTCACAGAAGCGCCCGGACGGGTGGTGAGGGGCCCGGGCCGGATGGCGCGCCTTATAGCGGACGGTGTTCGTGCTGCTTTCCGTGCGTGTTTTCTGAAAGGTATGAAACTCCGGCAGGTGGGTGGAGGGACCCGCTCGCAGACTGAACAAGCCCGGCCCCTCGAAGGTGTGGAGGGAAGGCGCCAGGAGGGCAGGTTCCAGTGCCAGCACCCCGTGGGCTCCAGAGGTTGGAGAGTCCGGAAGTTGGTTTAGCAGCTGGCATCGCCCCCTCCGGCGTACCCCGACCCGAGTGATCCCCAGGGGCGGATGCGGCGCGGGGGCGGGCGGACGCAGCCACTCTAGGGGCTGCGAGAGGGAGCCTCTGGCCCGGGAGACGCAGCTGGTCTGTGAAATTTGCATCCCCATGGATTTGCGGGGGGCGGGGGTGGGGGTCCAGCCGCGGGGTCCAGCTGCGGAGTGCCCTCGGGCCTGGGGGCTTGAAGGGCTTGGGGAGAAAGGCCGTGTCCAGGGCTGCGCCCAGGTCCCTACTCTGCCCGGGGCGGGTTTGCGGGCCAAGCTGGGTGATGGGCTCCTGCCCCCTCCGCCCCCTACCTGCTCCCTGTGCCAGGGGAGAAACCAAGGCCCAGAGTTCACCCGGGGGCGGTGAGATTCCAGACTGAGGAGGGGGCACTCGCCCCCGTTCGTCGTCCCACCCCCACCAGACTCCGTAGGGTGCCAGGGACGGGGAGAGAGCGATCCCCCGCCCAAGGCCCCGCTGCCCCTTACTGTTTTGGGCGCTGTGCCTGGGAGGCTGAGGCACCCCGCGCCCTCGCCCGCGCCCAGCTGGTCTACTCTCGGGGCTGGGGCGTCGGCGCGGCCCCGGCCGCACCTGGAAAGGAAGGGGTCTTGGGAATCTCTGGAGCAGCGTGGGGACCCTACTCCTTGTGGAAGCAGCGATTCAGTGTGTGTTAACAGTGTGGATGCCGGTCCCGCTCCCCCTCTGGGTGGCGGGGGTGGGGGTAGCAGGAAGGGGTCCTGAGCAACCATGTTGTTTGTTAACTTAAACGTTTGTGCGGCGCTGTGTACCGGTCGCTGTGGACGCGATCTCTGGTGCTGAGGGGATTTGAGGGTTCCTCACACTGGCGGGATTTGGAGCCTCTACCCTGGTGGCAGTGGGTTTAGTGGGTTACCCTGGTGGCTAGTGGTTAAGTGCTAAGGCTGCTAGCCAAAAGGTTGGCAGTTTGAATCCACCAGGCGCTCCTTGGAAACTCTGTGGGGCAGTTCTACTCTGTCCTATAGGGTCGCTATGAGTCAGAATTGACTCGATGGCCACAGGTGTGGTTTTTTTTTTTTTTTAGGTTGGAGATTAGGTGTCTCTCGGGCTGACATTTGAAGGTCTGGAGCTGGCCGTTTATGAGGGTTTATAAGGGTTTTAAGTGCTCCGGCCATGGGCACCAACCCGATCTTCCAGCCCCTGCGGACGGACCGCCTCCCCCGCCCCGGGGGGATTGGCTGCTCTGGGACCCCGAGCCCAGAGGGCGGTGAGAAGCTGACAAACGTGAGTGATTGCCCTGCAGGCTCCAGTCGGCGGGGCAGCCCTGCTCACATGGTCTCAATACGGGCAGTCGGGCAGTGGGCTTCGTGCCTGGGGAGTGGTTTCCGAATGTTCCCTGGTGTCCCCCCACCCCGTGTGGGGCGACAACTCTCCCCTGGGCGGGGACCTAGTAGAGGCCTGCAGGGCATCAGGGTATGGAGGGGCAGAGCTTGGGCGGGGAGGGCACGGCCCTGCAGGTTCCTCTACGTGAGCACGGCGGGGGGGTTGCGGGTCGTGAAGGCTGGGCCTGGTCGAGGACCCACTAGGTCTTGCAGAAGGAGTGGGTTAGGATAATCATAGCATTAATGGGAGTATTGAGAGAGCGCCCTGGGGCGTTGGGTCCCTCGGGAAGAAAAGCTTCTGCTATCCCCACTGGAGCGGTACCCAGGTCGTCCCGGCTTAGGTCCAGGAGGTTCCCATGCACGGAGGGCCTGGTGGGCAGAACAGAACCGGCGGTGCGCGCGCCCTCTCGCGCCCTTGCGCCGAATCGCTGAAGTTCAGTGTCAGGCGATTCTAAGCCATGGTTCTGGAACTCAATAGTGAAGCAGAGCAAATGATGCAGTGCCTTGATGGGACCGGTGGAGACAACAAGAAGCAAAGCACAGCGGAAACTTCAAAATTCCACCGAGTGTTAGTAGGATTTGGAGGGAGAAAATAGACGGAGACTCGAGAGGCCCAGAGATGCAGAAGGGTTAGAGGATTAGGGTTAGGGGTTAGGGTTTGGTGTTAGGGGTCCAGGTTTGGGGGTTAGAGGTTTGGGAGTTAGGTTTAGGGGTATAGGTTTTAGGTGGTTGGGGGTTGGGTTAGAGCTGGGGTTACTAGGCTCGGGCACAAGTGGTTTAGGGTTATGGTTAGGGTTGGAGTGAGGCTGAGGTTGATTCCCCAGTCTTGTGTACCGTCTCTTCCTTCACCAGAGTTACCACATATCTGTTGTTTGGTTGGAAACCCTGATGGCGTAGTGGTTAAGAGCCACCGGTGCTAACCAAAGGTCTGCAGTTCGAATGCACCAGGCACTCCTTGGAAACTCTATGGGGCAGTTCTAATCTGTTCTATAGGGTCTCTATGAGCTGGAATCTACTCGACGGCAGTGGGTTTCGTTGTTTTGGTTATTGTTTAGTTAGCTTTTCTCTACCCACTCCGTCTCCTTGGTGAACATCAAGGATTGTTTCTGTGCGTAAATGTTTTCATGAATTTTTATGATAGTGGTCTCTCACTGTATATGTCGTTTTGTGATTGACTTAGTCAGTATGATGCGCCCCAGATTCATCCATGGTGTGAGATGTTGCGGAGATTCATCATTGGTCTTTATTGTCGTGTAGTGTTCCACTGTGTGTATGTACCGTAGTTTGTTTATCCGTTCCTCCATGGATGAGCACTTAGGTTGTTTCCATCTTTTTGTTACTGTGAATAATGTTGCAGTGAACACGGGTGTGCATATGTCTATTCCTGTGACTGCTCATGGAAACCCTGGTGGCTAGTGGTTAAGTGCTACTGCTGCTAACAAAAAGGGTTAGGGTTTGGGGTTAGGGATATTAGGGTTAGGGTTGTTAGAGTTAGGGTCCTTAGGGTTTGGGGTTAGAGTTTAGGGTTAGGGTTTTTCGGTTAGGGTTTTTGGGTTGGGGTTATGTGTTAGGGTTAGGTTTAGGGTTTGAGGTTAGAGTTTGAAGTTACAGGTTAGGTGTTAGGGGTTGCAGTTTAGGGTTTTGGGGTTTAGTCATTAGGGTTTGGGTTAGGTTTTAGGGTTTAGGGTTTAGGTTTAGGGTTGGGTTTGGTGTTGGGTTTGTTTAGGATATGTGGTTTGAGGTTAGAGGGTGGGTGTTAGAGGGTTGGGGTTTAGAGGGTTGGGGGTTAGAGATTGAAGGAGTTAGAGGGTGAGGGGTTAGAGGGTGAGGGGTTAGAGGTTGAGAAGATTATAGAGTGAGGGAGTGAGAAGGTGAGGGTGTGAGGAGGTGAATGTTAGGGTTTAGGGCTAGAGGGTTTAGGCTTAGGGTTCAGAGGCTTAGAGTTAGGGGGTTAGGGTTTCAGGGTTCAGAGGTTGGGGTTGGTGTTGTGGTTAGGGTTAGAGGTTTAGGGTTAGAGGTTTAGGGTTAGAGGATTAGGGGTATGGTTTAGAGGTTTAGGGTTAGGGGTTAGGGCTAGGGTTTAGGGATTCAGGTTTAGGGGTTTGGGATGGGTTTGGGGTAAGGTGTTAGGGTTAGGGTTAGAGGGTTAGGTTTAGGGCTTAGGGCTTAGAGTTTAGGGTTTTAGGACTTAGCTTTTAGGGCTTACGGCTTAGAGCCTAGGATTTAGGGCTTAAGATTTAGAGTTTAAGGCTCAGAGTGAGGGCTGGGGGCTGGGGTTAGAGTTTAGGGTTAGGGTATTAGGGTTAGAGGGTTAGATAGTTAAGCGTTTAAGTTTAGGGGTTAGTGGTTGGGGTTAAGGGTGTTAGTGTATAGGGTTTTGACGTTTAGGGTGTTAGGTTTAAATGTGTTAGGGCTAAGGGTGTTAGGGTTTTAAGTGTTATGGTTTAGGGTTTATGGTTAAGTGATAGGGTTAGGCTTAGGCTCATTGTTAGGTTTAGGGCTAGGGATTTGAGGTTTAGAGTTTGGAGCTGGGTTTGGGGGTTGGGGTTAGGTTTAGGGCTAGGGTTAGAGGATTAGGTTTAGAGGGTTAGGGTTCTGGGTTAGGGTTTCAGGTTAGCATTAGAGGGTTAGGGTTCGAGGGTTAGTGTTAGGGTTGTTAGGGTTAGAGAGGCTAGGGGTTAGGGTTAGGTGTTAGGGTTTAGGGTTTATGGTTAGGCTTAGGGTTTGGGCTTTGGGGTTTGAGGTTTGGGTTTAGGGTTTGGGGCTTAGAGTATAGGGTTTAGAGTGTAGGGTTTTGGTGTGTAGTGTTTTGGGGTGTAGGTGTTTAGGTTGTAGGGTTTAGGGTATAGGGGTTAGGGTTTGGGTTAGGGTTAGAGTTTAGGGCCTTGGAGGTTAGGACCTAAGGGCTTAGGGTCTTAGGGGCTTTGGGGCTCATGGCTTAGGGGCTAGAGTTAGAGGGCTAAGGCCAGAGGGCCAGAAGGCCAGAGGGCCAGGGTTATGGTTTGATTCCTGGCTGGCAATTTTTTTCCTTCAATATTTTGTATAAGTCATCCCATTGCCTTCTTGCCTCCATGATTTCTGCTGAGTAGTCCAAGTTTATTATTATTTACTCTCCTTTGTTGGTGACTTCCTTTATCCCTAGCCTCTCTTTAAGTTCTCTTTATATTTGATTTTGGCAAGTTTGATTATTATATGTCTCGGTCACTTTCTTTTGAGATCTACCTTATGTGGAATTCGATGAGCATCTTTCATGATATCAGGGAAGTTTTCTGCCAAAAAATCTTCAACAGTTCCCTCTGTATTTTCTGTTAGCCCTCCCTGTTCTGGTACTCCAATCACTCATAGTTATTTCTCTTGATAAAGTCCCACATGATTCTTTGGATTTCTTCATTTAAAATTCTTTTATCTGGTTTCTCTTGAAATATATTAGTCCCAAGAGATTTATCTTCAATCTCAGTAATTCTGCCTTCCAGTTCTTCAATTGTGCTCTTCTTAGTTTCTATTGAGTTTTCTAACTCTGTAATTTTATTTTTAATCTTCTGAATTTCTGCTTGCAGTCTCTCTGTGGTTTCTTGCAGCTTATTAAATTTTTAATTATGTTCTTGAGTAACCTTTTTAATTTCTTCAGCTGCTTTATCTTTGTGTTCCTTGGCTTGTTCTGCATTTTGCCTCATTTCCTTCCTGATGTCTTTAAGAGTTCTGTATATTAATCTTTTGTATTCTGCGTCTGGTAATTCCAGGATTGCACCTTCATCCAGAAGATTCCTTGAGTCTTTGTTCTGAGTGCTTGTTGAAGCAATCATGGGTGAGCTTCTTTTTTTTATTATTTTAATAATTTTTATTGTGTTTTAAATGAAAGTTTACAAATCAAGCCAGTCTCTCACATAAAAACTTATACACAACTTGTTACATATTCCCAATTACTTTCCCCCCAATGGGACAGCCCACTCCCTCCTTCCACTCTTTCTTTTCGTGAGCATTTTGCCAGTTTCTAAGCCCCTCTACCCACCCATCTCCTTTCCAGGCAGGAGATGCCAACATTGTCTCAAGTGTCCACCCAAACCAAGTAGCTCATGCCTCACCAGCATCCCTCTCCAACCCATTGTCTAGTCCAATCCACGTCTGATGAACTGGCTTTGGGGATGGTTCCCGTAGTGGGTAAACGGAAGTTGTGGGGGCCATGATCACTGGGCTCCTTCCAGTCTCAGTCAGACCATTAAGTCTGGTCTTTTTATGAGAATCTGGGGTCTGCATCCCACTGTTCTCCTGCTCCCTCAAGGGATCTCTGTTATGTTCCCTGTCAGGACAGTGATTGGTTGTGGCTCGGCACTATCTAGTTCTTCTGGTCTCAGGATGATGTAGTCTCTAGTTCATGTAGTCCTTTCTGTCTGTTGGGCTCATTATTATCTTATGTTCTTGGTGTTCTCCATTCTCCCTTGATCCAGGTGGGTTGAGAATCATTGATGCATCTGAGATGGCTGCTTGCTAGCATTTAATATCCCAGATGCCACTCTTCAAAGTGGGATGCAGAATGTTTTCTGAATAGATTTTATTATGCCAGTTGACTTAGATGTCCCTTGAAACCGTGGTCCCCAAACCCCTGCCCCTGCTTTGCTGACCTTTGAAGCATTCAGTTTATTCAGGAAACTGCTTTGCTTTGGGTTTAGTCCAGTTGTGCTGACCTCCACTGTGTTGAGTGTTGTCCTTCCATTCACCCAAAGTAGTTCTTGTCTATCTCTTTAGTAAATACCCCTCTCCTACCCTCCCTCCCTCCCCCCTCTCGTAACAACAAAGGAATATGTTCTTATCAGTTTAAACTATTTCTCAAGATCTTATAATAGTGGTCTTATACAATATTTGACCTTTTGCAACTAATTTCACTCAGCATAATGCCTTCCAGGTTTCTCCATGTTATGAAATGTTACACAGATTCATCACTGTTCTTTATTGATGTGTAGTATTCCATTGTGTGAATATACCATAATTTATTTATCCATTCATCCATTGATGGGCACCTTGGTTGGTTCCATCTTTTTGCTATTGTAAACAGTGCTGCAATAAACATAGATGTGCATGTATCTGTTTGTGTAACAGCTCTTATTTCTCTAGGATATATTCTGAGGGGTGAGATTGCTGGGTTGTATGGTAGTTCTATTTCTAGCTTTTTAAGGAAGCGCCAAATTGATTTCCAAAGTAGTTGTATACCATTTTACATTCCCACCAGCAGTGTATAAGTGTTCCACTGTGTCAATCCCCCTCATTGAGGGTCACCCTCTTTTCCGCTGACCCTGTACTCTGCCAAGCATGACGTCCTACTCCAGGGACTGATCCCTCCTGACAACATATCCAAAGTATATAAGATGCAGTCTCGCCATCCTTGCCTCTAAGGAGCATTCTGGCCGCACTTTTTCCCAAACAGATTTGTTCGTTCTTTTGGCAGTCCATGGTATATTCAATATTCTTCACCAACACCACAATTCAAAGGCGTCAACTCTTCTTCGGTCTTCCTTATTCATTTTCCAGCTTTCACATGTATATGATGTGATTGAAAATAGCATGGCTTGCGTCAGGCGCACCTTAGTCTTCAGGGTGACATCTTTGCTCTTCAACACTTTGAAGAGGTCCTTTGCAGCAGATTTGCCCAATGCAATGTGTCTTTTGATTTCTTGACTGCTGCTTCCATGGCTGTTGATTGTGGATCCAAGTAAAATGAAATCCTTGACAACGTCAGTCTTTTCTCCATTTCTCATGATGTTGCACGTTGGTCCAGTTGTGAGGATTTTTGTTTTCTTTATGTTGAGGCGTAATCCATACTGGAGGCTGTGGTCTTTGATGTTCATTAGTAAGTGCTTCAAGTCCTCTTCACTTTCAGCAAACAGGGTTGTGCCATCTGCATAATGAAGGTTGTTAATGAGCCTTCCTGCAATCCTGATGCCCCGTTCTTCTTCATATAGTCCAGATTCTCGTATTATTTGCTCAGCATACAGATTAAATCGGTATGCTGAAAGAATACAACCCTGACGCACACCTTTCCTGACTTTAAACCAATCAGTATCCCCTTGTTCTGTCTGAACAACTGCCTCTTAATCTATGTAAAGGTTCCTCATGAGCACAATTAAGTGTCCTGGAATTCCCATTCTTCCCAGTGTTATCCATAGTTTGTTATGATCCACACAGTCGAATGTCTTTGCATAGTCAATAATACACAGGTAAACATCTTTCTGGTATTCTCTGCTTTCAGCCAGAATCGATATGGTTTCAGCTATGATATCCCTCCTTCCATGTCCTCTTCTGAATCCTGCTTAAATTTCTGGCAGTTCCCTGTCAATGTACTGCTGCAGCTGCTTTTGAATGATTTTTAGCAGAATATTACTTGCATGTGATATTAATGATATTGTTTGATAATTTCCACATTTGGTTGGATCACCTTTCTTAGGAATAGGCGTAAATATGGATCCTTTCCAGTTCGTAGGCCAGGTAGCTGTATTCCATATTTCTTGGGATTAGACAAGCGAGCGATTCCAGTGCTGCATCCATTTGGTGAAACGTCTCAGTTGGTATTCCATCAATTCTTGGAGGCTTTTTTTTCTCACCAATTCCTTCAGTGCAGCACGGACTTCTTCCTTCAGTACCATCGGTTGCTGATCATATGCTACTTCCTGAAATGGTTGAAGATCGACCAATTCTTTTTGGTATAGTGACTGTGGGTATTACTTTCATCTTCTTTTGATGCTTCCTGCGTCATTTAATATTATACCTGTAGAATCCTTCAGTATTGCAACTCAAGAGTTGAATTTTTTTGTCAGTTCTCTCAGCTTGAGAAATGCTGAGTGTGTTCTTCCCTTTTGGTTATCCATCTCCAGATCTTTACACATGTCATTATAATACTTTTTCTTCTCAAGCCACCCTTTGAAATCTTCTGTTCAGCTCTATTACTTCATCATTTCTTCCGTTCACTTCAGCTACCTGACATTCAAGAGCAAGGTTCAGAGTCTCTTCTGACATCCGTTTTGGTCTTTTCTCTTTCCTGTCTTTTAAAGGACCTCTTGCTTTCTTCATGTGTGATGTCCTTGATGTCATTCCACAACTCGTCTGGTCTTCAGTCATTAGCGTTGAACACGTAAAATGTATTCTTGAGGTGGTCTCTAAATACAGGTGAGATATACTCAAGGTCGTACTTTGGCCCTTTTTGACTTATTCTAATTTTCTTCAGTTTCAACTTGAACTCCCATGTGAGCAATTGACAGTCTGTTTCACAATCGATCCCTGGCCTTGTTCTGACTGATGATATGAGTTTTCCCATCTTCTCTTTCCACAGATGTAGTCAGTTTGATTCCCGTGTATTCCATCTGGTAAAGTCCACGTGTATAGCTCCCGTTTATGTTGGTGGAAAAAAATATTTGCAGTGGATGAGTCACTGGTCTTGCAAAATTCTTTCATGAGATTTCTGGCATCATTTCTATCAGCAATGCTGTGTTTTCCAACTACTTTTCCTTCTTTGTTTCCAACTTTAACATTCTAATGACCGGTAATTATCAATGCATCTTGATTGCATGTTTGATCAATTTCAGGCTGCAGAAGTTGTTTAAAATCTTCAATTTCTTTGTCTTTGGCATTAATGGTTGGTGCATAAATTTGAAGAGTCATATAAACTGGTCTTCCTTGTAAGTGTATGGATATTAGCTATCAGTGACAACATTGTACTTCAGGCTAGATCTTGAAATGTTCTCTTTGATGATTAATGTAACGTCATTCTTTTGACTCTGGTGGAATATCCATGTTTGTAAGACCGCTCACAGACTGTTTCACCAGAGAGTTTTCTGGTACTGCAATATCTACCACTAATCTCTGTGATCCCTGTGAATTGGCAAAATAAGAATAGCGCTATAGATTTCTTCCAAATACAGAAAACATAATTATGAAAATGTTCTTGCTATTGATTATATTCTTTACTAATCTGTTCCTATGGGATTTTTGGTACTTCACTTGAAAAATGAGTCCATGGTACTCTGTTGTGATTGTTTACTTTGTGTGGCCTTTCTAGCCATGGTCTTATAACATCCACCCTGGTGCTTGGGCAGGACTGTGTGATAGGGTAATTGTGGCTCACCAAGGGGATTGTTTAGTTTTCCCTTCAAAGAGCACCAGTTCCAGAGCAAAGAGGAGGATTCAACTCCCATCAAGGAAGAACAGCCAGGAGCTGAGCGTATATTATAGACCTGAGATCCCTGCACTGAGAAGCTCCTAGAAGCAGGAGACTGAGATAGAGAGAGGAAGCTGTAACCCTGAAGACGGTAAGATGCCATGGCAGGAGAGACCAAGCAACAGGGACCCGGCTATAGGAGATGATGGCCCAGGGAGAAGGAAAGCTGAGTGCCTTCGGAGAGAGGCCCAAGGCCAGGCAGAGTCACACCTATGAGCACAGGAGGGAAGAGGCTGTCCTGATATAGAAGAACTGTATTCTGAGTGTCTTTGAGCCTGAGCTATAACTGTTACTTCCCTAATAAACCCCATAATCGTGAATATGGACTATGAGTTCTGTGTGGCCATTGTAATGAGTTATTGAACCCAGCAGAGAAGTGCTGTGTGAGGGACAGTTGGTGTCATAGTAGTGAAGATGGTGGAGAGAGGATAGTTTTTCACCAATGCCTTCAATGCAGCTTCGATTTCTTCCTTTTATACCATCAGTTCTTGATCTTATGCTACCTCTTGAAATGGTTGAAAATTATCCAGTTCTACTGCAGTAACTATATTAATATCAGATAAATTATACTTCAGAAAAAGGAGTATTATTGGGAATAAGTAGGGACATAACATAATAAAGGTTCAATTCTCCAAAAAGATACAACAATCCTAAATGTGTATGTATTTAACAACAGGGCTCCAAAATACAAAAACTGATAAATCTGAAAGGGGAAATGGACAAATACGCATTTATAATTGATATCAGTACTTTTCTATCAATAATTAATAGAGCCCTGCTGGTTGAAGTCCAAAGCATCTGTGTGATGTCTATGTGTGTGTATGTGTGTATGTATGTATATAGTATAATGACAAGTAATACAGAAATAAATAGAGATGTTGTAGTCCTTGGGAGGTGCAAACGGTTAATGCATTCAGCTGCTAACCAAAATGTTGGAGGTTTGAGTCCACTCAGAGGGACTTCAGAAGAAAGGCTTGGTGATCTACTTTTGAAAAATTAGTCACTGAACTGACACACTTGTGTGTCACTACTACTCTGACTCATGGGGGGAGGGGTTACCATGAGTCAGATCAGCTTGATAGCAATCGAATGATTTTTTTTTTTCATTCTGCCAATGTTTGCCCTTTAATTGGTATCTTAGGCTGGGTTCTCTAGAGAAGCAAAACCAGTGAGATATATATATACATATATATTTATATGTAAATAGATTTATATGAAGGAAATGGCTCACGAGGCTGTAGAGGCTGGTAAGTCTCAAGTCCATGGGTCAGGCTGGTAGCTTCTCCTGACTCACACAGATGCAGGGACTGCAGAACTCAAGATCTGCAGGTCATACAACAGGTCTGTGGCTCACAGGCTGCAAAGGCTGACAAATCTCAAGATCGGCAGGTAAGCTGGCAGGTCGTGGCTCACAGACTGCGGAGGCTGATGAATCCCAAAATTGGAAGGTAAGCTGAGAGTTCAAGTCCCAAAAACTTGAGATCAGATGAAGAGGAGCCAGCTGCAGGATTCAGAGTGAGCAAAAGCTCAAGAGCCTTGCCAGAAAGTCCACCTATATTGGATGCAGTCCACACCCCTGAGGAAACTCCCTCACATCTGATTGGCTACTCACAGCAGATCCCATCATGGAGGTAATCACATTATGTCACATCTCATCATGGAAATGATTGCATCGTTATACGACTGCTAAACTACAAGATAACTGCCAAAGCACTGAAAATCATGGTCCGACAAAGTTGACACACAACTTTAATGATCCCAATTGTGAATTTAATCTATTTATATTTAAAGCGATTAATGATAAGGAAGGACTTATATCTTCTACTTTTGTAGTAGGTGTTATATGTATTTTGTTTCTCATTTTCTTGACTACTGTCCACTTTTGTGTTTGACTGATTTTTTTCAAGTGTACAATTTTGATCCTCTCCTTTTTTCCTTTCCTGATATTTTTTAGCTTCTTAGTGGTGACCATGAGGATTACAATTAATATTTTATATTTATAACAATCTTCTTTTAATTAATACAAATTTAGCTTCAACAGTATAGAAAATTCTGCTTTTATTCAGCTCAGTTACCACCCCTACTTATGTTGCTGGTACAAGAATTGCATCTTTATACATTGTGTGTCCATTAAGAGAGATGTGTAATCATTTTTATGCATTCGTGCTTTAAATCATATATGAAAAAAAGAGAGGCGTGATATAAAAATATTACTGACTTTGTTTTATCTAAGTAGTTACCTTTACAGAGTCTTTGTTTCTTTTTATGGCTTCCAGTTACTGTCTAGTGTCCTTCCATGCCAGCCAGAATGATTCCCTGTAGCATTTCTCATAAGGCAGTTCTGCTGCTAACACACTCCCTCAGGTTTTGTGTATCTGGGCATGTCTTAATTTCGCCTTCATTTTTGAAAGATAGTTTTGCTAGATATTGAAATCTTGGTTCATAGTTTTGTTTCTGTATTTTTTTTCCAGTATCTTAACTACATCATCCCACTATTTTCTTGTCTCAATGGTTTCTGATGAAAAATCAACAGTTAAACTTGTTGAGACTCTCTTGTACCTTAGGAGTCACTTATCTCTTTCTGCTTTCAAGTTTCTGTCTTCATCTTTTGACATTTTGATTGTGTCTGTCTGTGGATATCTATGTATTTATCGTCCTTTGAGTTTATTGAGCTTCTTGGATATCCAGATGACATTTGGGAAACTTCCAGTCATTACGCTTTCAAATATTCTTTCTGTCCTTTCATCTTTCTTTCCTTTCTGGGACTCCCTTAATGAGTATATTGGTATGCTTGATGTTGTCCCGCAGGTCCCTTAGGCTCTGTTCGTTCTCTTCATTCTTTTTCCTTTATGCTCCTCAGTTAGAACAATTTCAGTTGTGCTTTTTCAAGTTTACATTTTCCTGCTTTCTTGCTCAAATCTGCTGTTGAGCTCCTCTGATGAAAATTTTATTTCAGCTATTCTGCTTTTCAGCTCTATAATTTCTATTTGGTTCTTTTGTATAATATTTCTTTATTAATATTTTCTACTTGTTCATACATTCTTCTCCTGGTTTCCTTTTTTTGTGTGTGTGTCTATGGTTTCTTTAGCTCTTTGAGGAAATTTAAGACAATTGGTTTAAATTCTTTGTCTAGTAATCCCAATATCTGTGTTTCCTTAGGGATGCTTTCAGTTCATTTCTCTTCTTTCTTTCTTCTTAACAAATGAACCATCCTTTTCTTTTTTCTTTTTATGACTTAAAATAGTGTGTTGCAAACTGGATATCTTAAATATTATAATGTAACTCTGGAAATCAGATTCCCTCCAGTCATTAGGGTTTGCTTTTTTATTTTTAATTGTTGAGGGCCAGTCATCCATTTGCTTAGTGATGTTCCCAAACTATTTCTGCAAAGATTGTATGTCTTCTCATGTGTGGACACTGAAGTTCTGTTCTGTTATGTCAGCAGTCAGTTCATGACCTGACAGTGCTTTCTTTAAATGCTTGTAGCCAAAAAGAAAAAGTAACATTATCCCAGTCTTTGCAGATTGGCTCTGAACTGGGGCATTCTTTCAATGCTAAGCAAGAGCGCCTAAAACTCTGCCTTAGCCTTCACTTCCTGCCTCCATGGAGCCCAAAGATCAGCCAGAGGTGCAAGCCTAAAGCTTTGTCAGGATCTTTATGAGCATGTCTTCATCCTTAGGCAAGAACATTGCACTCCAGATTCCTCAGTATATGTGGTGGCCCTTCAAAGCCCTTAAACCACCAACCATCTTCCTTTCAGCCCCCTTTTTTCCAAGCTTTTTGGATGTCTCTGCTGTTTACTCTGTCCTTCATCCTTTGACCCTGGAGGTAGGACCAATTCTTTGAGCTTCGTACTCCTGAGTTTCCATCACATCATACATTTTTTCTTGTGTGCTGTTGAGTCAATTCTGACTCATAGTGACTATAGGATGGAGTAGAACTTCTCCAAAGGGTTTCTAAGGCTGTAATCTTTATGGAAGGAAACGGTCATATCTTTCTCCTGTGGAGTAGTTGGTGGATCAAATCAAAAAGTTTAAGAGCTGGGTGCTTAACCACTGCTTACTGGGGCTCCTTTTGACATCATGCATCATAACAGATTTTTAACACACCCCTCAGAAACATAGAAGTCCATAAATTATCAAGGATACAGAAGATTTAACATGTATAAAAATAATACCAAATTGATATATGTATATCTGCATGCATTATTCAACCACTAAAGAATGTACATTCATCTCATGCACATAAAAACATAGTGTTTATAAAAATTGACTGTATACTGTGTTATAAAGCAAGTCTCAACAAATTTCAAGAGTCTGCAATAATATAGAGGATACTATGTAAGTACACCATAATTCAAAAAAAAAAACCATCTTAGAAAAAGAAAATACAAAATCTCCACGTGCTTGAATATTTTCAAATACTATGAGTCAAAAAAGACATCGTGATGAAAATTAGAATACATTTTGAAGTGAACAGTTATGAGCATAGTGCATATAAAAATTTGTGCAGTACAGACAATATAATATAGGAAACTAATAGCCTTAAAAATATAATTGGAAATAACAAATCTTGAAAAATAAGTGAGTTAAACATCCATTCAAAATGTTGGGAAAAAACCAGAAACAAACATTCATAGGAATTTTTGTTTCTATTAATGATTGAATACATGCAACAGACGATCAACGAAGACTAAAGTTGATTCTTAGAAAATGCTAGTAAAATTGAGAAACTCTAGGCAAGATTGATCAAGTGAAAAAGAATGAAGGTATAAATAACGAATATCAGGAATTAGAAAGAAAATGACTACAGATCTTGCAGAACTTAAAGGTAATGTGAGAATGTCATGAACCATATTAGCCAATAAATTTGCAAATTTAGGTAAAGTAGGCAAACGTATCATACCATGTAAGTTAATAACAACGATTCAAGAAGAAACAGGAAGTAAAAGTAATTCCACAACTGTTAATAGAATTGAATTAGAGCTCAAACTATTCTCAAAAAGAAAACTTCATGTCAGATGGCTTTTCCTGCAAATTCTGCCAAATATTCAAGAAATATTTGACAAATTCTTCAATATAAAATGAAATATATACCCAAACTTATTTTATAAAGCTTGTAGAATGAATATTGATACCAAAACCTGACAAGAGCAGCACAAGATGGGAAAAATACAGGCCAATGTCACTGATGAACATAGATGCAAAATATAAAAATAAATAGGCAAAACAAATCCAGCAATACTATAAAGAAGAATATATTATGACCAAGTTGGGTCTATCCCAAGAATTCAAGGTTAGTTTAACATTCAAAAATGAATCAGTATAATTTACCATATGTACAGGAAAAATAAATGTGATTACATTAATAGGTGTAATAAAATAAGTATTTGATAACCTTCAGCATCCACTCATGTTTTTTAAAAGAACATCTAGCATGCCATGAGACCAGAAGAACCAGAAGGTTCCCGGCTACTGTCGCTGAACATTTTGATCAAAGAGTCCATAGAAAAGCCCTGATCAAAAGGGGGAAAATGCAGAACAGAATTTCACATTCTCATGAACCCTAGACTTTGTGGAGCCGTTGAGGGTGAATGAACTCCTGAAACTATTGCCGTGAGATAATCTTTAAACGTTACACCAAAAGCATTCCCTTGAATCATGTTAAAACCGAAGCATAAAAAAGAAAAAACCAGACTGTTGCTGTTGAGTTGATTCTGACTCAGAGACCCTGTAGAATAGCACTGCCCCACAGGGTTTCCAAGGTGCAGGTGGTGGATTCAAACTGCTCTTCTTTTGCTTGGCTACCGTATCACTTAACCACTGTGCCACGAGGGCTCCAGAACATTAGCTTACTTAACTAATAAAAGTGGTCTACCTTGAGCATATGCTCTTTGAAGAACTGTCTACATGGCATCAGATTGACAACAGCTACTGAAAAGATTAGATAGGAACCTTAAGGAGCAGTGGGTTTATGTTAATGACAGAGGAACAACTCAGAAAAGGAGGGTAAGAATGGTTGCACAACTTGAATGTAACCGATGTCATTAAATTGTACAGGTAGAAACTGCTGAGTTGGTGTATGTTTTGCTACATATATTCTCCACCACAAAAAATAAATTTACAGGTAATAACGAAAAATGTCAAGGAGAGCTAAATATTTTGAAAATAAGACAGAGTTGCATGTGAGGGAATGAGTGGGGTGAGCTGTTTTAGATTAATAGTCAGTAAAGGCTTATGGGAGCAGGATATTTAAGAAGATAACTGACCTATATCAAATGAGATAATAGCTGTATGAAGTTCTGAAGGGAGGATATTGCCAATAAAGGCAAGAGTTGTTTCTGAGGCCCTTAAATAACCAAGTGTTTTGGCATGTTTGAGGAAGCTCAGGAAATAAGTCATGGCTAGTGTGGAGTGAACCGAGGGAAGACTGTTAGGAAATGAGGTTAGTATGGTGGGCAAGCCCTGCATCATGAAAGACCATGGGAAGGGTTTGGGAATTTTTCCTAATCGCCATGAGAAGCCACTGAAATGATGCTGTTATGTAGACTGTAAGAGGGAAGATCAGTGGCATGGAGTCCAGTTTTAACCAAGAGATGATGGTGGCTGTAAGGTGGAGGTAGTGAGAAGTGGATAGAGTCAGGATTTATCTTAAGGTAGCGCCAAGAGTCCAGAATATGTGTCAATGGATTGGATGCAAGATTTGAATAAAGGAGAGAAATCAAGGATGATTTCTAGGTTTTTGTCCTGAACAACTCAGAGGATAGTGAGAACATTTGCTGAGATAAGGAAGACTGGCAGGTAAATAAGACACTTGGAGCAAGAATTTTATTTGAACCACATTAAGTTTGAGATGCCTAGTAGACATTCAAGGGGCGATGCGAAGTCAGCCATTAGTGAAGGAACAACAGCGCAGAGTATGTAAATGAGGGTATCCTAGGGCTCAGGTGGAATTGACTGCCATGAATTGGCTCAGATAACCTAGACAGTGAGAAGTGATGAGTGATGTTACTTAAACAGGGCATGGAAATCAATGAAAAAGGTGTGGGAGTGGCAGGGAGGCTAAGGTAGAGAAGTTTCTCTCTCCCTAAACCTGATTGGCTGGATTTGAAGACAGCATAAGTTCCTATATAAGAAATATCCAGCAAATTACCAGTTGATTTAATAAATTGATAACAAAGTCCACCTTTCAGCCAAAGATTGAAAAACAAACAAACCAATTACCATCCAGTGGATTCTGACTCTTAGCAACCCTATAGGACGGAGTAGAACTACCCCACAGGGTTTCTAAGGAGCAGCTCATGGATTCAAACAGCAGACCTTTTGGTTAGCAGCTGAGCTCTTAACCACTGCACCACCAGGGCTCAGACCAAGAATAACACACGTGAGGAACTTACTCCTTAGTTCAATCAAGTATGTAGAAATTCAAATTTGTAATTTTGGAGATTCCCCCTCCTTTTTTTCAAAATGGTGGACATTGAGATGGAGGATTTTCCTATGCCCACCATCCTAAGGGATTTAATTAACCCATAGTTGAGACATTGTAAACATCTCAAGAGATTATTACCTTTGAGAAACTTGAGGGTGAGTAGGCATATCACCTGGCTCCTCTTAAACTCCTTTTAAAAACCTGACTTGAAGACTCACCTGCCTTTTTGAATAAGTGCCAGCTTGAATAGGCAGGGTTCAGGGAATTGCCAACCAAAGGTATGGTTTCTCCAGAGGCCTCCAAGGGGTGTAAAAGAAGAGTGGAGCCAGACTCCGTGCTTGGGACACACCGTTGGTATGAAATATTTGAGTGTGTGTGTGGTGAGGGGAGCACTCGGTGTGGGAGAGTGGGGTGGGTGGGTAATAGGGAAATGCCTGGGGTTTTTTTTGTTTGTTTTTAAGAAACAGTGTTTTACAATTTTTTATTATTATTATTATTTATTACAGTGAACAGTTCAGTGGAGACACATTCCTTATCTGCAGGGGCTAGTGGAAGTGCTGACAGCTGAGAATGTAGCCTGCTCCCCAAGTGCCAGTTGGCATTTTGGAGAGAAAACTTGATGTTTGGAGCACTGACTGGCCCTGCCTTTTCTAAATAATTAAGGGTGGTGGGGTGGTGGTAAGAGAAAGAGGATGGTCTATGAACACTGACCCTGGAAAATTAACCCGAGTGTGTGGGTTGTGGATAGCAGGAAAAGAACATCACCCGCAAATGACAGCAGTGCCTTTATTTATTTGTTTATTTATGCTTCTTTTTAGTTCTGAGTTGTTTTTAAACCACAAATTAATGGGGCCACCATGAGTTTTCAGAGAATGAGTTTTACAAAAATCTAAGTGTTTTAAATATTGCAAGGATTTATTTATATATGCTGTATATGAGAAAAGTCCTTACAGTTAAAGGGAGGAGAAAGAAAGTATATTCAGGAATTAAATTTTCACAGTTCTCTAAATTCTTATATTTCTCTTGTTGTCCATTTTTCTTTTTTTGTCCTTCATCCACCCCTTCCACCTTGACCCACTGTCTTCATCATCTAGTGCTGCCATAACAGAAATACCATGAGTGGATGGCTTTAACCGAGAGAAATTTAATACCTCACATTAAAGTAGGCTGATAGTCCAAATTCAAGGCATCAGCTCTAGGGGAAAGCTTTCTCTCTCTTTAGGCTCTGGAAGAAGGTCCTTGTCCTTAGCCTTCGCATGGTCAAGGAGCTTCTCAGGTGCAGGGACCCTGGGTCCAAAGGACATGCTCTGCTCCTGGTGCTGCTTTCTTGATAGTATGAGGCCCCCAACTCTCCGCTTGCTTCCCTTTCGTTTTATCTCTGGAGAGATAAAAGGTGGTGCAGGCCACACCCCAGGGAAAGGTGACCTGAGTGAGGGTGGTGTTACAATCCCACCCTAATCCTCTTAAAGTAAAATTACAATCAAAAAATGGAGGACAACTACACAATAGTGGGAATCATGGCCTAACCAAGTTGAAACACAGGTTTTTTTCGGGTTATAATTCAATCCATGACACCCACCAAACCAAACTTGTCACCATCAAGTTGATTCCAACTCATAGAGACCCTAGTTGATTCGAACTCGTAGAGACCCTATAGCATAGAGTAGAACTACCCAATAGAGTTTCCAAGGACTAGTTGTTGGATTCGAACTGCTCACCTTTTGGTTAGCAGCTGAGCTCTTAACCACTATGCCACCAGGGCTCTTCTTGATCCACAGTCCACCCTAATTCACCACTGTGTTAGAAAAAGGTTTTGCTACTCTGAAATAAGAACTTTTGTGTTAGTGGTTGCTTTTGGTATGTCTTTAAGCACTGAACAGTTACCTCATACCCGTTAAAAACCCATTGCCACTGAGTCTATTCCAACTCATAGCGGCCTAATAGGGCAGAGCAGAACTGTGCCATAGACTTTCCAAGGAGCACCTGGTGGATTTGAACTGATGACCTTTTGGTTAGCAGCCATAGCTCTTAAACAGTACACCACCAGTGTGGGAGGGGTTTAATTGATAACATCATGTCTGGGCTCCAAGGGAGATGGAATGGATGTGCAGGAGAAGGGCATGCAGAGTCTGCCTGTATAGTCCCCAGAGCTCTGTTCAAGATCATAACACACCTCAGTAATCACTTGAATCTAAACATACAACTTTAACAGTTGATGTAAATGACTTTACACATGAATTTTGGAACTCAACTCTTTCTCAATGGAAGTTCCTTCAACCTAGCCGTTTGTTTGTATTCCCTTAATAATTATGAAAACTAACATTTATTGTGTTCATTCTGTGTGTAAGGCCTTTTTCTAAGTGCTTTGTGTGTTTTATTTAACCTGCGTAACAACCTTTTGAATAAGACCCATTTTAGAAATGGGAAACTGAGGCAGTGAGAGGTAAAGTAACGTGCCCAGATCACCCAGCTGATAAACTGAGTTAGGATTTAAACCCAGGGAGTTTGTTTCAGAATTTGCTTATGTAATCACTGTAGATGACAGCAGTGAGCCCTAGTGGCTCTGTGGTTAAAGAACTTGGCTGCTAACTGAAAGGTCAGTGGTTCGAACCCACCAGCCTCTCTGTAGGAGACAGATGTGGCAGTCTGCTTCAGTGAAGACTTACAGCCTTGGAAACCCTATGGGGTAGTTTTACTCTGTCCTTTGGGGTCAGTATGAGTTAGAATCGACTTGATGACAGTGGGTTTTGGCACATAATACTAACGTACAGTGTATTCTACATGCCGTGTATATGTTCAGGAACTAATTTTCCCAACATTTATGCCATATATAGATTACCAATCCAGTTGCCGTTGAGTAGATTTTCACTCATGACGACCCCGTGAGTTTTCAGAGTAGGACTGCCGTCCATACGGTTTTCAATAGCTGTGACCATTTGGAGGTAGATTGCCAGGCCTTTCTTCCAAGACAACTCTGAGTGGATTTAAACTGCCTACCTTTCAGTTAGTAGCTGAGCACTTAACTCTTTGTGCCACCTAATACATATATATACTAGGAGGTTTTCCTCCTTATTTGTACTTTAACGTTTTTTAGACTCTTATGAATACTTGTTCCTGGCAGTGAACTAGATGCTAAAGAACAGAATAGGCACATGTAACCCTCTGTCACCTCCTCCCTCCCCTCTTTTGCTGAGATGAAATGAAAAGGAATTAATGAGGACAGATTATTGGATTAGGGCCCATACTCAGGGCTCTAACAGCATGGGGAGTTTCTCCTGTCACTTCAGTTCTTGTTCAGGAATTGACACCTCCTTTTTGTGAATCACAAAAGACCAGTGCTTTATATCAAGCCATTTACATGTGGTGTATGGAGCAGTGATTTAAAAAAATTAAATTTTATTTTCAGAGATTTTTTTCTAATAATTGTTTACATTTATTTTAATTGTATATTCCAAAACCCCTACAAAAAGGCTGAATGAAGTTCTTCCCTGAAAGGTGCATATTTTGCAGTCCAGACATCCTGCTCCTCTCAGTCTGAGAGTCCTAGCACGTCTTCAGGCGCTTTCTCCTTTGACCTTGAGGCCATGCCTGCACCCTCTGCAGCCAGGTCTCCGACATGTGTAGCAGCACCAGTAGGTGTGGTAGCCTCTTCAGCCCCTGTCTCCTCCTCCAGATGCTCCTGGAGGTGCCTGGCTCTTCTTGCCAGGACTCCAGGATGCTGACCAGGGACTCAGTGTTGGTTAGACTGAGGGCAGACCTGATGGCACTCACTCTCTTCAAAAACTCAGCCCCAAGACCAGGGGCCTTTTCCCGACAGGGGTGCGAGATGTTTTGGTCTGGTCTGTCAGACCATGGCTAACCCCTTGACTTTACACACTTGGGTAAAATACTCATACTTGACCTATTGATCTCTGGAGTAATTTGATGAGTGAGAATTCTGCCTAGTGGAAGCTGATGCAAAAGGCCTCGCTGATACTTGGGGAATCCTCCTGGGCTTGGAACTTGGGCTTTTTGTTCTCATGTTCTACCCTGAGTGACACTTTCCTCTTGGGTTGAGACTTGCAATAATGGAGAGTTAATTTACATGAGCCCTCTGGGCTCTGGTTTCTCAACTGTGACCTAAGTCTCTGGTCTCAGGGATCCCTGGAGACCTGTCCATCACCACCACCATCCTCCACTTCCACAGTCCCCATGGTTTCTTTCTTCTTCCCCAGACACCGACCATAGTTTACGGAATTTACTCTGGGCAATAAAGTCTCCTCCTGAAAATTTCAGTGATGGTACTACCTTATAGCAAAAGTCTATCGTTTTTCAAAAAATTATAATACATTGATTTAAAAAAAAAAAAAAAACTCCCAGTTTTCTTTTAGTAGATTCCAATTCTTAGCAACCCTATAGGACAGAGTAGGACTCCCCACAGGGTTTCCAAGGAGCAGCTGGTGGATTCCAACTGCCAACATTTTAGGTAGCAGCCAAAGGTTTATCCAGTGATAGTTTATAATATAAACAGAGGATCGCCACATTAAAAAACATTTTTTTTTTTTTTTTTTTGCATTTGTTGGATGGAAGTGAACTTGCTCCTGTGGAATATGGAAATTACCTCATTCTCTGCACTTTCATGATAATACATGGTTTCTCTAAAAGCTGTTTTCTATGAAAGTTATTTTTTTTAGTAAATTTAGAGTGTAAACATTGAAACAGGAGAATCGGTCTCCTCTTTGTAACTTGTTTTCATCCTCCTTTTAAGGGAAGGATTTTCATAGAAGGAATTATACTTAAAGAGACAGCATAATTTGTACTTTTCTGTATAATTTAAAACTTCTCCTCATACCCATAACTAGCCTACACCAGGAGATTAAAATTGCCTTTCTCTGAACAGAAGCCCATTACCATGTCCTTCAGGGTGAGGCAGAAACAGATGTCCATATATGAGAGTCTGATGGCACAAACCTTAGTAGCCAAATCACAACCATGCCTCCTGTGGGCGGGGGGGGCGGGGGGCAGGCTTGAATATGTCAGCATAAGGGTCAGTATTTTTCTAAGTATGAGGGAATGATTGGCCAGTTAAGGAAGAAAGAGAAGGATTTTGGGAGGAGAGTGTAAGCTCCAGTGACAGACAGAAGATGGGGTGGGGGATCTCTCAAAGGGTATTAGAGGCCAGTCAGAAAACCAGGAAGCAGCAGGAAGCAGGGCCAGTGGAGGGCAGCACTGGGTGGAGGAGCACAGCAGAGGTAATAGTAGTGGGGAGGGTAACAAAACTGGCCTGAAAAGAGTGATACATGACTGATCCTAGATGAAGCTCAGGTTGAGAAAAGTAGGAAAATAAAAAATTCTATCCTGTAGCCATGTTTGTGGTTAGGAGTTGTTAGGCTCTTGAAGGAGGTGGGTAGGAGACACAGGAGGGTAACGGGAGTTCCTGGATCTAGGGAGGAGTCTACAGCCCTTCTTCTGCCCTCAATGATGTGGGTTCTGGGCTCTTCAACCTACTACTCCCAGAACCTCCTGAGTAATTTCCTTAGTTCTTCACATGGTATATTAATTCCATCTCATTAGAAAATATAATAATTAAGTACGCTTCTTCCTACCCACCCTTTCCACCATCCTATATTCTCTGCCCCAGTTGCCCACTGGCTTCCTTCCCTTCCATCATGTTCAGATCCAGAAGAAAAGAGTGCCTTGTCAGCAGCTATTCTGGAAAGCTCTCAAACTTACAATTGAATTCTTTCGTTTCATCCCTCATTTATTCCTACATTTCTTATTGACAAAATAAACTTTGGTTAATTATCTACTAAATGACAGAAAGTGCTTTCTCAGGAGAATCTTCCTTATGACCTTATCCATTCATCCCAAATCCTTCATCTTGTCCTACCATGGCTCTCTTTTCTGGTGGAAGTCAGACCTTTTGTTCTGTAGCACTCATCAATCTGGGTCGATTTTTCCTTATCTTTATCTAGAGTCTTAGAGAAAGGCCTTTTCCTCGTGTATCACTGTTTCATCCTGCCTGGGTGAAGATGTCCAAACATAATGGTCTCTGAAGGACCTTTATCCCTTCTCCCAGCAGGACCCTTTGATAACCTGGGGACTCTGGCTTGCTCCTGAATTTCCTTGATTCAGTAGCTACGGTTTCTCTCCCACAAGACCTGAGATCGGCACCCTTTTCAAAAAGCAGCTGAGATCTGAGTTAGCACCAAGGCTTCCGTGATCCTGTGTGACATCATTGCTGACAGTGCTGAGTTCCATGGGCCCAGTTTGAAGCTAAACAGGGCAACCAGAAAAACATGAAACTGTCAGGTAGACACTTGAGAAGTGCTAGTGCCAATGTAGGAAGAAGGAGATTAGATACTAAAAATGAATTGAAATTTTCCATGCCGTGTAAGGGGTTACTATCCCCTGGTGGGTAAAGAGAGCACAGGGAATGATAACAGTATAATGGGCAGCTGCTTTCTCCCAGTCCTCTCATTTGACTCTGTTGGAATCATGTCTCTCCAGCTCTGGTTATAAAATGTCCACTCTGAGCCCCTCTTAGGTCTCCTTAGCCTCTGAGGCTTCACACAGGCTCTGCTCTCTGACTAGGAGATGTTCTCTCCCTTCCCGTCTGCTGGCCTACTCTCCCTGGTGAAGCGTGAAGGTGAAGAAAACTGACCCCATTGGAAAGATTAGGCTCATGACTTCACCAAGAAGCCCTAAGACTCAGGAGTTTTGTGGTCAGTCAGAATGGGAAGTTTGGGAGTTGACTTGGGGAAAGCCCATGACAGACTCTGCTTTTGTTTAGGAGGCCATTTAGAAGAGAAGGCAGCAAATGGGGAGACCATTTGAGGAGGAAATTAAGAAGGTTGGGGTGGTGATGAGGAAGGAGGAGACTTCTCCAAGGAAAATAAAAGTTTCAACATGGGGATGGTAGGGGCTTGTTTTGTGTGACCCCAAAGGACAGAAGAGGCAGGAATGGTAGGGAAACAATAGAACAAAAGATAATCTGTGCCTGTTCACAAATGTAACAAATGCCCCAGTGTTTTCAGCCTATTTCCTCAGACTTTTCTCATCAAGCCATCCCTCCCCTTTTACTGAAGCCTCTGGAAAATACCTGGGGCTTCCTGGATGCTCGGCCTTTTTTCACCCCTTAACTATTCAGTCATATTCCCAACTTGGTTCAGGCATCACTTCCTGGTTGTAGTCTTCCCTGAATCTTCTCCTGGTAGATGAGTCCACTTCTTGCTCTGTACTCCATTGTACCCAGGAAACCCTTTACTGCCGCATAAAACACAATTGCATTTACTACACATTCTTCCTCTCTCTGTGCCCACGCCTTCTATGAGACTCCAGAGCACCTTTCATTAGCAGTAGG
The DNA here is from genome assembly GCF_030014295.1 of Loxodonta africana. NCBI lineage: Eukaryota > Metazoa > Chordata > Mammalia > Proboscidea > Elephantidae > Loxodonta > Loxodonta africana. The sequence goes on along the minus strand of NW_026974903.1, from coordinate 344,549 downwards.
AGTCTTCTTCTAATGGTTGCTTCAGCCATTGAAATAGTAGCAGAGATGATACAAGGAGAGAATTGAAAAGATTTTACATTGAGTCTTGCCCTTTTGTTGCTCTTAAACCCTGAGAACCTGTGGGAGTGACCCCAGGCCAGCCTGCTGAATGATGAGGGACCATTGGAAAGAGGATCCAGCGGTTTCCCTGAGTTGATTTTATGAAACTGACTCGCAGGTGACCTGGAATCAAATTGTAGACACATGAGTAAGCCCTGCTGTGAGCCACTGTGGCTGGCCCAGATCAGAAGAACCCCAAATTGACAACCTGAAAAATTGTGAGCTTAGTAAATGGTTGTTTTTTTAAGACACTACCTTTTGGAGTCATCTGTTACACAGCAATACGTGACTGATACACCTGTTAACTTGGCCGTTTCTCTCACCAGGCAGTGAGGCAACTTCTCTAAGTCATTTCATCACCAAGAGCATCTGGCCTAGGGTCTGACATGTAGCTGTTTATACAGGAAATCTTTGTTGACTTAATGCACGAATGAGTAATACGAATTTTATGTGCGAGTCTGCACAAAATCATGTATGAATAAAAGCATGATTTTTTAAAAAATAAAATGAATTGAGGCTCAGAACTACCTGCTTACAAAATTGAGGGGAGTTTTTAACCTCACTTACTTTTAGGGTACTCCCTCCTCCAGATATGCAATAATTCCCAGGGTCTGGACCAGTGCTTGGAGAAGACCTTCAACACACCCATTGCCTCAGCCTATGTGGGTGATCTCTCTAGAAGCATTCGTTCTGCTGTTTCCATTCTCAGCTGGATCATGAGAACCTTGGTGGGGCTGTCAACAGCATAACAGGGTTTGTCTACTTATGTGCCTGCATCAGCCTTTGAAGTGCTGTAACCTACTCCAGGGCACTATCAAGAAGGAGGTCCTACCCCTTCCCAATGTCTAGGACCCTACTATCTGACTGTCACTCTTCCCCTGGGCTCCAGTTCCCTCAGTGTGATCACCTCAGTGAGCTGAGGCTTTTACCACAGACTCTTCAGAGTCTTGAAGTTTCAGGGCTTCAACACTGTGAGTCCAGCTATCTCCTTGAAATGAGGTAGGGAAGGAGGAAAAATGTAGGAAGATTTTATTTTCCATTTAATGTTGCAATAAAATTTCCTGCCCTGCATTTTTGAAGGGTCCTGCCTAACAATTCCCTCTGTTCTCTTCCAAGATGTAGGACGATGAAGAGTGAATGTTTGTTGTGTCATAATCTGCAGAAGGCTGCAAAGTGCACATGGGGTCCATTCCCCCGATGCTCACACTAGAGCACCCCACCCATGTGGAAATCTCTGCAAGTGTTACTGAGTCCCTCTCACATCCACAGTGAACAGCTTTCAGATTCTTATAAGAGGGAATTGTGTCCCAACACCAGCTGCTCCCTAGAAACCCTATGGGGCAGTTCTACTCTCGTATAGGGTCTCTGAGTCAGAATTGACTAGATGGCTACAGGTTTGGTTTTTTCTTTCAGCCAAGTGGTGAGAGTTTGATGTCAGCTCCATAATCATGTTATTAAAAAATAATGACAGGGTACCAGGTGAAAGTAACAAAACAAAACTGAAATGTAATGGCTTTTTCACATTTATTGGCCCCACAGAGTTCCTTCGAGGTGTTTACTTTTCACTAGATTCGGAGAAATCTTTGTGAGAGAGACAACAGCTTGAGATAGCTCCAAAATTACGTTTCCCTCCTTAATGTTAGGTTACATTAAGAGCTGGTTGGCTGGTTTATCATCTGCCTGCTTCACAAAAATAGAAGGCCCATGCAGGCAGGAACTTGTCTGTTGTGTTTGTCCGAGTATCCTGGTACATGGCACCTAAGAAGTGCTAAAAAATGATTTGAGCGAATGTGGGTGGGTTTTTATAAAAAACACTGTGTTGCTGTCTTTATTTAGTTAAATAGTGAAAACAGGGATAAGGAAAATGGAGACAATTATTTGTATAATTTAGAGTTACATAAGATGAGAATAGAAGTTGAATAATGAAGAGATAAAAAAATAAGCTGTACGGATGGAATGTACCCCCTTCCCTTTGCTTTGGAGGGAGACGTTTTAAAATTGGATTGTTTTTTTCCCTACTGATTTATAGGTTCTATATGTTAATTGAAAAGTTAGTCTTTTAGGAATCACAAATATTTCTATTGAGATACAATTCACCTGCCGTAACACTGCCTTTGAAAATATGCACAATACCGTGGCTTTTAGTATATGGGCAGACTTGGCACAACAGTCACCACTGTCTGTCTTCAGAATATTTTCAGTGCCCCGTAAATAAAGGCCCTTGTTAATGAAGGCGTATTAACAGTCACCCTCATTACTCCTTTCCTCCAAGCCGTAGCAACGACTAATCTACTTCTGTCTGTGTTGGTTTGTTCTGGACATTTCACGTAAATGGAATCATGCAGGATGCGGTCATTTGTGTTTGGCTTCTTTCATTTAGCGTAATGTTCTCAAGGTTCGTCCATGTTGTGGCATGTATCAGTACTTGGTGCCTTTTTGTGGCTGAGTAATATTCCAGTCTATGAATATACCACATCCTGTCTATCAGGTCATGACATGTGGGTTCTCTCCACAGTTTGGCTGTTATGAATAACACTACTAGGAATACTCTGTGTAAGTTTGTATGTGAACATGCTTTTGATTCTCCGGGGTACAGACCTAGGAGTGCAATTGCAGTGTTGTGTGGTAATTCTCTGTTTAACTTTCTGCAGAATTGCCAAACCGTTTTCCAAAACAATTGGATCATTTTACATTTCCACCAGCGGTATTCCAGCTTCTCCACATCGTCGCCGACACTTGTTGTCCATCCTGTTGAGTTTAGCCATCTTACTGCTTTTGAAATAATAGTGCACTTTAGTTTAGATTTGAATTTCCCTGATGACTAATGAGGTTACGCTTCTTTTCCTGTGCTTGTTGACAGTTTCTGTATCTGCTTTTGAGAACTCTCTATTCAAATCCTTAGCCTGCAAACTTTTTTTCAGCTTTTTGCCTGTATTTTTACTCTCTTCATATACTTTTTGATATGCCAAAGATCTATAGATCTTAACAGTTTTAGCCTTCATATTTTGGGATTTTTAAAAAGTCTTTCTCTTTTATCAATAAAAAGAAAATAAAAACTTCTAAAATTTTTATGGTTGCATATTTTAGTTTTAAATATTCGATCCATCTGGAATTTTGTTTTGTGTAAGGTTGTTTTGTGTAAGGTATGAGAAAAAGGATGAAAACATTTTTACAGGTGGTCTGAGTGATTACCAAATTGCTACAAACGCTCCTTTTCCCATGACCCATATCTTGACTGCATTTTCCCGTAGTCCGTACAGAGAAGCCTTTTTACAAAGGGAGGCCACCATTCCCAGCCATTTCATTTTAAGGTTTGTTTTCTGCAATTAAATCCCTTGTGTATCTTATCTACACACCTTTTCTTTTAAGCTAATACAAATTTTGTGTGAGTAGGACCTTGGCGAGTGTAAGATGGGCTTGAATTTCATAACTGGTTCCGTGTGGTGCAGCCCAGCAGACGGACAGACAGAAGCAGGGGCTGCAGAGGCGACAGAAGCTATGAGAACAGGAGCCTCTAGAGATTTGCTGTGGAATTTCACATAAAGCTCTAGACTTTTCTGTGTAAACTTATCATCATATATGGACATCACCTTAGAACAGACAGAGAATAATGCTTTAAAAGTTAGACATTCCTAAGGAAGGTGTTCATTCCTTAGCAGATGCTGAGAAGTGTATGTGTTTTGGTGAAGATATGTACCCATTTCTACTGGGTATGTATCTAGAAGTAGCATTGCTGGGTCCTAGGATATATGTATGTTCACAGCTCTTGTAAATACAGACAAAACATTTTTAAATTGGTTGTATCAAATTACACTTCCAGTAGCGGTAGATTAGAGCTCCATTTACTCCACGTTATACCCAATAGTTGGTATTTTCCATCCTTTCCATTTTAGCCATTCTGGCGTGTAGGGGATAGTATCACATTATGGCTTTTTATTAGAATTTCTCTGATAACCAGTGAAGTTTTGTCACTTTTCATATGTTTCTTGGCCATATAGAAATCTTTTATACAGTGTACAAGTATTCGCTCATTTTTCTATTGAACTGTCCGCTTCCTTTTTCCTTTTTGGATTGTTCTTTATGTATTCCAGAACCAAGTCAGTATTAGGATATATGTATTGCAAATAACTTCTGCTACCACATGAATTCACCCTTGTGGCTTGTCGTGAACTTTCAGATGCAAACACCCGTCTTTTACAAAAACAAGCAAATGTGTAGACATAAAAGTTTATTAGGGGTTACCAGGGGCAGGAAGGAGGAAATAAAGTGGTGTTCCTGCATATGGAGACTGAGTTCTGGTTAACAGTGGTAGGAAAGTCACATTGATTAAGGGCAGGGTTGCACAGCCAATTAATGGTAATTACTGTCAGTTGTTCAGTCACCAAAGGTTGTGTGGTATGTTTACAACAACAACGATGAGCAGCTGCTGGGGCAACATAATAGTACTCAACGGATGAGGCGTATTCTTTTATTATACTTTTCTCTATTTTCTAATTTGTTTTTGTAACATGCTACTGTTCAAATTTATAAAATGTTTGCATGATGAAAGTGGATAACAAGGTCTATCCCACCCATTACATCCTTCTAAGGTTTAAATGAGGGACTACATGCCATCAGCAGAGGCTCAGCCTTGGTTGGCACTCGATAAATACTTGATTTCTCCCACTCTTCTGGCTCACTGTCTTCTCCCCTGGTTTATTTGCTCTTCTCTTTCGAGCTGGAAGCATGTGACCACCAGGCTTCCCGACACCATCATTCTGCTTTCCATACCAATGTTATTGTAGTCTTGGGTTCCTGGGCAGCCTCTCCACAGGTTTAATTCTTTCACTTCTGTTCATTTATTGTTTAAATATATTCGTTTAATTTTGTCCTGCTTGTAGAAGTATATTCTAGTCATTGAAAATTTGGAGACTACCCCAACACACATGGGAACACCATGAGTAAGAATAGACTCCACGGCAATGGGTTTTATATGTGTGTCGCACACATTTATGTATATTCACTTAAATATTATATCCTGCTCCTTTCACTCAATATTATATTTCCATGATAAAGTTTTGTTTATTTTACAGACAACATCAAATTGTTTTATTATATTCTGCTGTGTGCAAGGAGTATATAATTTTAGCAATTTGAGTATAGTTGAAATATTAAATGTGCATGTTTCTGGTAATCTTCAACCTATACTTAAATCTTTTAACAAAAATCTTTGCTATTGAACCTTTTTTTTTATTTGTTATTCAGCATTCTTTAACACTAGGAGATAGTCTCAGGATCAACTCAGATCATATTTTCTCCCTCTTACACACGAAGGCCCTTAAAGTATTCAAAGATTGTCGTTGTTGTTGTTAGGTGCCGTCGGGTCGGTTCTGACTCATAGGGACCCTATGCACAACAGAACGGAACACTGCCTGGTCCTGCGCCATCCTTACAATCATTGTTATGCTTGAGCTCATTGTTGCAGCCACTGTGTCAATCCCCCTCATTGAGGGTCACCCTCTTTTCCGCTGACCCTGTACTCTGCCAAGCGTGACGTCCTTCTCCAGGGACTGATCTCTCCTGACAACATATCCAAAGTATATAAGACACAGTCTCGCCATCCTTGCCTCTAAGGAGCATTCTGGCCGCACTTTTTCCCAAACAGATTTGTTCGTTCTTTTGGCAGTCCATGGTATATTCAATATTCTTCACCAACACCACAATTCAAAGGCGTCAACTCTTCTTCAGTCTTCCTTATTCATTTTCCAGCTTTCACATGTATATGATGTGATTGAAAATAGCATGGCTTGCGTCAGGCGCACCTTAGTCTTCAGGGTGACATCTTTGCTCTTCAACACTTTGAAGAGGTCCTTTGCAGCAGATTTGCCCAATGCAATGTGTCTTTTGATTTCTTGACTGCTGCTTCCATGGCTGTTGATTGTGGATCCAAGTCAAATGAAATCCTTGACAACTTCAATCTTTTCTCCATTTCTCATGATGTTGCACATTGGTCCAGTTGTGAGGATTTTTGTTTTCTTTATGTTGCAGTGTAATCCATACTGGAGGCTGTGGTCTTTGATCTTCATTAGTAAGTGCTTCAAGTCCTCTTCACTTTCAGCAAGCAGGGTTGTGTCATCTGCATAATGAAGGTTGTTAATGAGTCTTCCTCCAATCCTGATGCCCCGTTCTTCTTCATATAGTCCAGATTCTCGTATTATTTGTTCAGCATACAGATTAAATAGGTATGGTGAAAGAATACAACCCTGACGCACACCTTTCCTGACTTTAAACCAATCAGTATCCCCTTGTTCTGTCTGAACAACTGCCTCTTAATCTATGTAAAGGTTCCTCATGAGCACAATTAAGTATTCTGGAATTCCCATTCTTCCCAGTGTTATCCATAGTTTGTTATGATCCACACAGTTGAATGCCTTTGCATAGTCAATAAAACACAGGTAAACATCCTTCTGGTAGTCTCTGCTTTCAGCCAGGATCCATCCAACATCAGCAAGGATATCCCTGGTTCCACGTCCTCTTCTGAAACTGGCCTGAATTTCTGGCAGTACCCTGTCGATATACTGCTGCAGCCGTTTTTGAAAGATCTACAGCAAAATTTTGCTTGTGTGTGATATTAATCATATGGTTCTATAATTTCCACATTCGTTTGGGTCACCTTTCTTGGGAATAGGCATAAATATGGATCTCTTCCAAAAAATATATATATATATATATTTCTTTTTTTTTTTTTTTCCAATCAGTTGGCCAGGACGCTGTCTTCCATATTTCCTGGCATAGACGAGTGAGCATCTCCAGCGCTGCATCTGTTTGCTGAAACATCTCTATTGATATTCCATCAATTCCTGGAGCCTTGTTTTTCGCCAATGCCTTCAGAACAGCTTTGACTTTTCTTCCTTCAGTACCATTGGTTCCTGATCATAGGCCACCTCTTGAAATGGTTGAATAGTGACCAATTCTTTTTGGTATAATAATTCTGTGTATTCCTTCCATCTTCTTTTGATGCTTCCTGCGTCGTTTAATATTTTCCCCATGGAATCCTTCACTTTCGCAACTCGAGGCTTGAATTTTTTCTTCAGTTCTTTTAGCTTGAGAAACACCGAGCATGTTCTTCCCTTTTGGTTTTCCATCTCCAGCTCTTTGCACATGTCATTATAATACTTTACTTTGTCTTTTTGAGAGGCCCTTTGAAATCTTCAGTTCTTTTATTTCATCAATTCTTCCTTTTGCTTTAGCTGCTCGAGGTTCGAGAGCAAGTTTCAGAGTCTCCTCTGACACCCATCTTGGTCTTTTCTTTCTTTCCTATCTTTTCAGTGACCTCTTGCTTTCTTCATGGATGATGTCCTTGATGTCATTCAAAAACTTGTCTTGTCTTCGGTAACTAGTGTTCAATGTGTCAAATTTATTCTTGAGATGGTCTCTAAATTCGGGTGGGATATTTTTGCTGTCATGGACTTGCTCTGATTTTCCTCAATTTCAGCTTGAACTTGAATATGAGCAATTGATGGTCTGTTCCACAGTCAGCCCCTGGCCGTTTTGTGACTGATGATATTGAGCTTTTCCATCGTCTCTTTCCACAGATGTAGTCAATTTGATTTCTGTGTGTTCCATCTGGCGAGGTCCATGTGTATAGTCACCGTTTATGCTGGTGAAAGAAGGTATTTGCAATGAAGAAGTCATTGGTCTTGCAAAATTCTATCATTTGATCTCCGGCATTGTTTCTATCACCAAGGCCGTATTTTCCAACTACTGATCCTTCTTTATTTCCAGCTTTTGCATTCCAATAGCCAGTAATTATCAATGCATCTTGATAGCATGTTCGATCAATTTCAGACTGCAGCAGCCGAAAAAAATCTCCTATTTCTTCATCTTTGGCCCTGGTGGTTGGTGTGTAAACTTGAATAATAGTTGTGTTAACTGGTCTTTCTTGTAGGAGTGTGGATATTATCCTATCATTGACAGCGTTGTATTTCACGATAGATCTTGAAATGTTCTTTTTGACGATGAATGCAACATCATTCCTCCTCGAGTTGTCATTCCCAGCGTAGAAGACTATATGATTGTCTGATTCAAAATGGCCAGTACCAGCCCATTTCAGCTCACGAATGCCTAGGATATTGATGTTTGTGCATTCCATTTCATTTTTGATGATTTCCAATTTTCCAAGATTCATAATTCGTACATTCCAGGTTCCAATTATTAATGGATGTTTGCAGCTATTTCTTCTCATTTTGAGAAGTGCCATATCAGCAGATGAAGGTCCTGAAAGCTTTACTCCATCCATGTCATTAAGGTTGACTCTACTTTGAAGAGGCAGCTCTTCCCCAGTCATGTTTTGAGTGCCTTCCAACCTGGGGGGGTCATCTTCCGGCCATATATCAGACAGTGTTCCGTTGCTGTTCCTAAGGTTTTCACTGGCTAATGCTTTCCAGAAGTAGATTTCCGGGTCCTTCTTCCTAGGCTCTCTTGTCTGGAAGCTCAGCTGAAACCTGTCCTCCATGGGTTACCCTGCTGGTATCTGAATACCGGTGGCATAGCTTCCAGCATCACAGCAACACACAAGCCCCCACAATATGACAAACTGTCAGACACGTGGGGGTAGCAAACTATGATTTCATTCATCATTTTCATTTTTTCATTCAATCAATATTTAGAAAGATTCCATGTGCCAGGAATAGTCTACATCATGTGGACGCAGTGGTGAAAGGTACACATTGTCCCTGCCATTGTGAAGGGGACACCCAGTGCGGGTGGGAGGGGGACTGGTAAAATGCAGTCCAGAGAAAGGACAGACCATGCTCCAGGAACCACACTGGACTTCAGAGAGCTTTGTTGGCTGCCGTTCATCTGTCCGGCTTCTAGATGTCAGAGTGCCCTCAGGCTCAGTGCTTAGTCCTCTCTCTCTATATAGACACCCTCTCTCTAGGATGTCTCAGTGAGTCGGTGGCTGTCTGTAGCTGAGGATGTGATGTTTACACCTCCATCCATTTCAACTCCTCCTGGTTCATGACTTCTATTCAAATGTCAGCGTAACTCTCTGTACTGAGTTCTTCATCTGTAAAATGTGCCTTATAATGATACATTCCTCACATGGGTATCATGCAGAGCAAGTATCTTAAGAAAGGAGAAACCCTCACAAGAGTCCTGGCACCAGTAAGTGTTAGCTGTCAGTATTATTACCTGCCATCTCCACGTAGATGTCTAACAGCTATGCCATGTTATCAACGCCATGAAACAATTCTTGGTCCCAACCCCATTCCACCCTTATCGATGAATTTCTCAGGGCTTCAGTGATGGGAATGTGTGCGTTTTCCCACATAATGGACATGGCTAATAAAGGTTGGCCTGGTCCTTCATAATAAGTTGCTCCAAAGTTTATATGGGTGGACTCAGACAAGTGATAGCCAACTAATATAGACAAAAAATAGAACTCTCAGCTGCTCATATTTGTACTCTCAGCCTAGAATATCTGGTGAGGGTACTATATGGACTGAATTGTGTAACCCCAAAGGTACGTTGAAATCCTAACTACTGTACCTATAAATGTGACCTGATTTGGATATAGGGGATTTTTAAAATTATTTTAATGAGGCCATACCAGTGTAGGGTGGGTCCTAAACCTAATCCCTTGTGAGTTACAAAAAGAACAGAATAGACACAGACACAAACAGGGGAAGAGGGAGACAGACAAAGGGGAAGATAATCTACAAGGCCAGGAACGCAAAGGGTGGCTGGAAGCTGCTAGAAGCTGAAGTAGACATGAGCCATGCCCTGAATTCCTACTTCTAGCCTCCCGAACTGTGAGAAAATAAATATCTGTTCTTTAAAGCCACCCAATAGTGTTATTTTTTTCTTATGGCAGCCCTAGATGACTAACACATACCCATGGTTATCCATGAAGCCTGGTGTAAAATAGTGTTCTCCCCTCCTTGTCTAGCCCACCCGAATCCTGCTATTTCCTTATCAGTGTCCTCTGCCTTCACTAAGAGCTACAACAGAGTCGGCTTGATGCTGATGCATAGAAATGCAGTTTATTTTTTAGTTTATATTTATGATTGACTAGCATTAATTTCAATGGTTTGTTAATTTTTCTGTGGAGGTATTTCTGTAATCTATGAGTAATAGCAGTTGCAGCTTTTCCTTCTTTTTGTTGTCGCTTTGTTCTAGCTTGGGCCTCCAGTGTTAAATATTTAATATAAATAATGATAGAAAGCATCCTTATTTTTTTAAAGAATTTTTTTGTGTGCTTTAAGTGAAAGTTTTCAAATCAAGTCAGTCTCTCACACAAAAACGCGTATGCACCTTGCTACACACTCCCAATTACTCTCCCCCTAATGAGACAGCCTGCTCTCTCCCTCCACTCTCTCTTTTCGTGTCCTTTTCGCCAGCTTCTAAACCCCCTCCACCCTCTCATCTCCCTTCCAGGCAGGAGATGCCAACATAGTCTCAAGTGTCCACCTGATTCAAGAAGCTCACTCCTCACCAGCATCCCTCTCCAACACATTGTCCAGTCCAATCCATGTCTGAAGAGTTGGCTTCGGGAATGGTTCCTGTCCTGGGGCAACGGAAGGTCTGGGGGTCATGACCACTGGGATCCTTCCAGTCTCAGTAAGACCATTAAGTATGATCTTATGAGAATTTGGGGTCTGCATCCCACTGTTCTCCTGCTCCCTCAGGGTTTCTCTGTTGTGTTCCCTGTCAGGGCAGTCATTGGTTGTAGCCGGGCACCATCTAGTTCTTCTGGTCTCAGGATGATGTAGTAACTGATTCACGTGGCCCTTTCTGTCTCCTGGGCTCGTAATCACCTCGTGTCCTTGGTGTTCTTCATTCTCCTTTGATCCAGGTGAGTTGAGACCAATGGATGAACCTTAGATGGCTGCTTTCTAATGTTTAAGACGCCAGACGCCAGTCTTCAAATTGGGAAAGCATCCTTATTTTAATGCTAATTAATTTTAAAGAGAATGTCCCACATTTCACCATGAACTATCATGCCAGTTGTATTTTTCCAACTTAAGGAACTCCTTTTCTGGTCCATGATTGCTCAGAGTCCTTATCTCTCAGTGTGATTGGATTTTATCAACTGCTTTGTCCCCATCTCTTGAGGTGAACATGTCTTTTCTTCTTCCATCTGTGCTTATGGTGAATTAAATTATTAAATCTTTAATGTTCACTCAAGCTTGCATGCTGATGATAAACCCCCTTGATGATGGCGTATTACCTGGTTTATACTTTGCTGGATTTCCTTTGCCAGTATTTTATGTAGGTTTTTGCATCTCAGTTACTTAGTGTGCTTGCCCTGTAACTCTTCTTCTACGATCCTTGTCTAATTTGGTGTCAATATTAAACTAGCCTTAGGGATGAAGTAGAGGAGCATCTCATCTTTTTCTCTTCTTTTCTGACTTTGCACAAGACTAAAATGCTCTGTTTCTTGCCTGTTTGCTGCAACCTGAATGAAAGTGGTCTCGGCCTCCTATTTTCTTAGGGAGATCTTGAACTACTGACCCATTTTGTGTAGTGATTAAAGGTCTTTTCTGGTGCTACTTAGAAAAATTTCCACTGCATGTTCTAGGCTGCTAGGATTTCATCTTTGAATGTTATGTTGTTATCACTATTTTCAGTCTCATCCACGTCAATTAATCAATCCCAGATTTTCCCTCATTTTTCCAAAGTCAAACTCTACATCTATTCCTGGTACCAATTCCCTTATCTAAGACTTGTTTGCAAACAAAAATACAACCCAGCCTCTTTGAGTCCATGATGTGAGAATACAGTCCCATATAACTTTTTTTGTAACTGTTTTTCTTGTTAAGTGTTTCTCCTCTTTTTTTTTTTTTGTTCATTTCCCACGTATCTAGCAGTTTCAAAGTTGTGCACTTCAGGTTGAGGTCATTAGCTGGATTGACTCCGTGCAGGGCCATGGGGTGCCAGTTGCAAATGGGCATCCAAAGAGCACTCCTCTAGAACTAGGAGGCAGGAGGATGTGGTTGGGCGGTTGCGGGGGCGGGGGAGGGAACTGGGCAGGGCTGTGTGGAGAGGGGCGCCCAGGGGAGGTGCCAGGTCGGAGGCTGCCCCACCACAATCTCAAGTGCATCAGGAAGGAGCTGGCTGCAGGAGCCTTTCGCCAGGCTTTCCCTGAACTCAGACCCGCTAGGCTCACAGGTCCCACCAGAACTAGGGGAAGCCTGAGTCTACCGAGGTCAAGTCCCAGGGTACACCCCTGAGCCCAGTCACAGTGCTTATGCTGGGATAGGAGGGCAGAGGAGGCGTATGGGGACTTGGGTCCAGAGGGTGACCCAGAAAGGGTGGGAGAGTTGTGGTCACCCTAGGACTCTGGCTCTGCACGTGAAGGGCCCCAGGTTGCACTTCCAGGAGGAGAAGGCAAAGCCACAGAGCCCACACTGCTCACACAAACAATCCCCCACCCCCCTCTGCCCTTTCTCCAGGCGGGACGCCCCTCCTGTGCTGTCCTCAGAAGGGCTCTTCAGGGACCACACCCCTAGTTTGCGGAGCAGCAGAGCCTGCCCCAGTCTGGACTAGGGACTTTATTTCTTCCACTCTCACCACTGGCTGAAGGCAGACTCCTGTCTCCACAGACTAAAGAGGAATTATCAAAATGAGCTCGAAACTCTAGATTTGAGTTAAGGATCATAAATTAACACAGAGAAATACAACTTTAACAACAAAGACCTGTTTGGAGCCCCAGTTGGAATTAAAAAAAAAAAAACTTGAACAGAGGGAGTGATAAAGGCTTCCTTCTTTTGCCATCCTCTCTCGGTGGTCCCAAGCTTTCTCATCTCCCACCTCACAAGACTGTATCAACTGCTTTGAGACTTTTAGAATAAAGATCCCCAGGCGTATCACTGCTGTTACCCTGTGAGGATTTCCCCAGTGCTGGGTTAGACTAAGACAGAATCCTTCCAAGGCTTCCAGGGCCAGTGTACTGGACGGTCAACACACAGAGCCTCAGAGCCCACTTCATTTTTCCTGCAGTTGGGCATGACCCCAGGGACATGACCCTGAGAGTGCTGACACTTCCTGAAGCCAGTGACCCTCCCCCTGGGCTTCTCTCTGCCTGGGTCTCAGAATCTCTGAGGCCAACTTGTACCCTCGGAAGTGTTTCTGCTGAAGGACACGTAAACAGCACTGTGGATTTGTGTCCTGCAGTCTGCAAAACTGCCTCCCCTGAGTGGGGTGAGGAGCTACTGAAATACTGAAATCGTTGAAACTAGCAGAAGCCACAGCTCATGGTGCTGGGAGAAAACTGGGAAGGACGGAGAGGTGAAGAGGCTATAAAGGCCCAGGTGTGAAGGCGACCATGGGCCAGGATGTCCTGAAGTCGCAAAGCTGACCAACGCTGAGTGCCCTAAAACCTGCCACTCCTGTGCCCATCTTTTCTTTCAATGGACAAAGTCTTCCCCTGCTCTTATGTGCCTGGGCTGGAAGGGCCTTTGACTTAGAACATGAAGCAGCCTCCAGAGCCTCTTGGGGCAAGTGATGGTCAAGGAGGCTCTGCCTAACCCCACCCTGCCCTTCCCAGTTGTCAGAGGACCAGGAATTTCAGTCTTCCAGCTCCTGGGCTGATCTAGTGACTCGTAACAGGATTTCACTGGAACTGGAAGGTGTTGAAGACAGGAAGTACTCCTGGGTTTCTTCACCCAGCTGAATGCCTAGTTCCTGGTCTTATTACACGGCTTACATTCAGGATAAGAAGAGGCGTTTGGAGCTTTACGCATGACCTCTTAGCAGCGGTTTCTGTTCAGGAGCGAAGAGGTAAAAAGAAAGCAGTGTCTACTAAGTCCTTTTCCAAGAGTCTCAGGAAATTCTCACGAAGACCCTCTCAGGTAAGGACTGATGGGAAATGCCTTGGTTTAATATTAAACTTTGCCTTGACACATTTTGTTTATGGAGGGCATATACAATATTGTCCGCTCAAGGAAGCACTGTAATTCTTATCTAGACTTTATGTAGAATGAGTATATATAAAACCTAAACTTGGTCCTTAAGCAAGGGGTTACCTCTCAGAGAAGGCCTATGGGAAGGTTTCTACCAAATTCTGTGGTGCTGCCATTGCTCCAAGGAGCCCAGGTGGTGCCAAGTTTGAGCACTCGGCTGTTAACTGAAGGTTAGTTTTTTGAACCCACCAAAAGGCTCTAAGGAGTAAAGACCTGGCGAACTGCTTCCATTAAGATTACAAACCAGGAAACCCTATCAGGGCAGTTCTCCTTTTACACTGGGCCGCAATGACTCAGAAACCCACTCGATGGCACCTAGCAATAACAACAGGAAGCTGTTGCCCCCAATGTGCTTGAAGTGCCTCTCTGGGGAAGGCTGGCCTTCACAGCCAGCTCATGGCCACACGGGAACTGAGACTCATGTTTTGTTGCCACACCTTAGTTTCAGTCAGTAAATTTATTTTCCAGTTTATTGACGAGACTTGACTACAGACATCTCTCAGGTATTGTCAAAATTAATTCCATTCTCTACTAATGATTTGCCAGGATGTATTTCCAAGCATTTCCAAGAGACTGGAAAAACTTTCCAAAGAGGCTTGTCCAGCGCCATGTTGTGCAGTAACTACAGTGTTGACGTAGTATATTAACCACATAGTTTCCACGTTTTCTGCTTTCCTTAAATAACAACTGAAATTCCAAGTCTACCACCTGAAGTACTTCCCGTAGTGTTTCACTTAGAAGTCTGGTGGTGATGAATTCTCTCAGTTTTCTTTCCCCTAAGAATGGCATTATTTGAGCTTTACTCCTGAAGGTAATGATACATAGATACATGATACATAGAATTCTGGGTTAATATTTCCATCTTTCAGGGTTGAAAAAATGTTGTTTCACAATCTTTTTTTTTTTGGCTTCCATGGCTTCTGATAGTGAATACAGAGTCATTCAAATTATTTTTCTCAGGTGAAATGTGTTGTTTTCTCTCTACCTCCTTCCTGAGTATTTTCTTGACCTTTGTTATTCTGCAGTTGATTTATATATATATGTGTGTGTCAACTGTTTTTCCCCTCCCGGGTATGTCTGTAAGTTCAGTACACTGTTTTTTTCTTTTTACATGCTGCTGTTAAAAAATATATATATATATTAGTAATGTACTTACAAATATACTTGGGATGTGGCGTAAGGCCCACTGGGTTGGCAAAAAACCCATAACCCGCAGAATATTTTTGTGCAAATTCGGTATTGGGGCATGGAATTCTTTAACTTGCTGTGGTTTGCTGAACTTCTTGAATCTGTAAGTTTATGTCTTTCACCACATTTGGAAAGTGTTCAGCCAGTATTTTTTCAAATACTATTTTCTTCACCACACGTTTTGTCCACTTCTTCTGGAGTTCCAATAAATAAGCTTTTTGTCTAGTTCTTGAGGCACTGTCCATTTTTTTCCATATTTTCCTCTCAGTTTGCAGAATGGATATTTTCTACTGATCTATTTCAAGTATTTAGTTTTTTTCTCTGTCATCACCATTCTGCTATTGTGAAAATATCAACTGAATTTTTGATTTCTACGATTGTACTTTTAACATGTAAAATTTTCATTTGCAAATAGCACCTATTATCTTTCCATTTATTTAAAAAGTGTCCCTGTTATTTCTTGGATTAGAATAGCATTTTAAAATCTGTTTCTTATGATTTTGAGAGTACAAGTCCTGCTTAAATTTTATGGAGAATTTTTTTGTTTTTAGCAGTCGATTGACCCAGTTATGTTCAGGCTCCAAGTTCTGTCCCATCTTCTGTATTCTATGGTTGAAATGTTAGTTCAATTTTTGAAGGCTTTGCAGCTGTATTAAAGTCTAATCTATGTGAGCGCCACTCAGTATGGAACCTTGATGGCATTCTAACCCATAGTGCGGGTCTTAAAGGATTTGATAATGCTTCTTTGGGTCAGGGCAATGGATACGCACCTGAGGGGTGAACCAGGAGTTCATAGCAAGTCTGCAGAATCTCTTTCTTGCACAGCCTCCTCTTTCTCTTTCTCTTCTGCTCTCTGAGTTCAGAAGGAGTGCTTTCCTGGCCCACTGGTGGGAATGCTGGGGCTTTAATCTCCTCATTCTGTTGTGCACATCAGTGACTGGTTCTGCCTATGGGGCCAAAGCACTGGACAACCAGCCAAAAGGCTGGCAGTTTGAACCTGTCAAGAAGCGCCTCAGAAGACAAGCCTGGCGATCAGCTTTTGAAAAGTCTCACCCTTTGAGGTAGAATTGACTAGGTGTCAGTTAACAGCAGAGAGAGAGAAAATGTAATGGAGCTTTCTCTACAATATTTGGTTCTTCCATACTCTGGTCAGAGAGAAGGATTCTCCTCTGCCAGAGTTTCAGGTGTCTGCCCACCTGCCCAGCTGCCTGTCTCTCTCCTTTGTGGATCTTCTATCCCATTTATATGAGAGAGGGCTTCTCTCGGGGCTGTTTCTGTCCACAACGGGTGTGCAGCTGTGAGATTTGGGCTCATTTAATTTCAGCCTCTGGAATGTTCATACTTTATGTTCTGGCTCCGCCCCGCCCCCATCCACCTTCAACACTTTCCTTTGCAGAGTCCTGAGATAGTGTCCCATGCATTTGTCCAGATACTTAGTTGTCAGATACCAGCATAGCCACCGGGGAAGTGTTGGTTGTGGTTGCGGAGAGGGACTGTACACTGAAGGAGCTGCAAGACCTGGCTGCCTTGTGTGAGCAGGACGGGGGTGTGCTGAGGAGTGGGTGCTGAAGGTGCTGAGTCAAGGGGCGTTTAATATAAAGTTGGGTCAAGGAGAGTTTGTTGACAAGGATTTATTGCCGTAGCAAGGGTTCTGGAAATGGGTTTAATATGCTGTGGGATTGCTTTTGGAAGCTTAGAAAAGGCAATGGCCCACATTCTCTGAAATCGAAATGCCAGACCTGCTGTGTCAGATGTTGGAAGAGGGATTAAAAGCCTCCAATATGTGGGCACGTCTGAGTTAGTCTTCTATAAGACCATTTCTTGGAGGTCCTGAAGGATACCCATTTCATCAGAAGAATAAGGAATGCGGAGATGAGGGGAGCACCAGCAACACAGAGCTTTCCAATATGTATACTTTGTAGGGAGTCCCTGGACACCACAAACAGTTAAGTGCTTGACTATTATCCGAAAGTCTGGCAGTTTGGCAGTTTGAACGTACTCAGAGGGTCCTTGGAAGACAGTCCTGGCCATCTGCTACTAAAGGATGAAAGCCTTAAAAACACTATTGAACAGTTAGTTCTACTATGCCCACATGGGGTGGTCATGAGTCAGAAATGACTTGATGACAACTAACAGCAACAATCGTCTATAGGCTCAGGTTGTTAGTGGGAGCTGGGCTGCCTAGTAGCAATGCAAATCATGGGATCCCAGCTCCACAGAGGCCAGGTGGAAGTACTTAACTGTCAGAAACAAGTTGTGTGTGATTCCAATAATGGTCAGCAGGTCAGAGTAGTAGTTATCTATTGGGGCATAATAGATTCTCCCCAAACTTAGCAGGTGTGAGTTAAATGGAAAATTAATATTCAACTCATTCTGATAAATTTGGAACTAGACAAAAATTTTGGTATCACTCAACATAGTTTTCAGGTGAAGGAATAAACTGGAAAATTTAAATAACTAGTATAAGTATAATAAGAGATTTTTCAAATAATGATGATATAATTGCATACCTGAATAAAAGACAAATACATCAAAATCAATAGTTTGTCTCCAGCATAGACATGAGGGTCTCAAATTGGCAAGGGTGAGAAGGGCAGACCGTTCTCTTTCCCCTACTACTTGACTGGATCAAACTGTGTTCAAAACTGTAAAATATTTAGGAAAACATTGTTTTGACCAGAGCAGCAAAGGACTTCTATGACGAAAACTAATGTACTAAAATACATAAAATGAAACCTGAATATATGCAAAAAAATGCCATATTTTCAAATGAGAAGTCTTGTCAATCAAATGGAGGTCCCTAAAACTAATATATAAGTGGAATGTATTTCCAGTCAGAATATTAAGATAGTTGTTTTTGAATTGTATACAGTGATCATATGCTACAAATAGTACAGTAGATAGCAGAGGATGTTGCTGGTGTTAGGAGACTTGGAGTCCATTTCTGACTCATAGTGATCCCATTTCACTGCCCCATAGGGTTTTCTAGGCTGTGATCATTATGGGAGGAGAACAATAGGTCTTTCCCCTCAGTGCCCCCTGGTGGGTTCGACCTGCCAAACCTTCTTTGGATTAGCAGATGAGCACTTAATCACTGCAACACCACGGCTGCTTTAAAAGGTATAGAGAAGAAAAACATGAAAAAGCAGGATACTGACAGGTGTCTACCTCCTCAGGTAACAGAAAAAATTGATATTACATAGCATAGAAACTGACAAGTCGACCAATGAAACAAAATCTGCTAAGAAGTCACAATAACCATTGATACAAAGGCGCTATTTTGAGAAAATTATATTTATTTAATAAACGGTGCTGACTCAAGTGATCGTTCTGGGGGACAAAGCTTGAGAAAATGTGATACACAAATGATAGATTTGGAAAATCATGTGAAATGGAGATGATAAGACTTAATAACAATTTCCATTTTACACAGAAGGATAAAAGTTAAGCACTTGAAAAATGAGCAGTGAATTCAAAAAGATCGTTCACAGCAAATCCACATGCCCAATAAACATAGTCCAAGTTGCTCAAAAACACTGCTAGTTAAGAAAATATCAAAGTCCCAGTGAAACTGGCACAATTTAAAAATCAACACCATCTATGGCTGGCTGGGCTGTGGGGAGAAGGATACCCTGAGACATGGCTGGAAAGGTGCTTTAGGACAGCCTCTAGGGGAAAGACACGGCCATGGCTCTGTACTTTTAAAACATACTTTGAGCTGGAAATCTCACTCTATGGAGTCTATTCCACAGAAACAGATCCTGTAGTACACAACGGATAGTTATCATTAGTGTTGACCAAACATTGACTGTACATTGATAGTTGAATGATAGATAACTTATGGTAAAGCTACATCATCAATAAATGAGTTGTAGTAGTTGAGTGGGAAAAATATCTGTGAAGTATTATTTATTACTGAAAAAATCTAGGTGCATGCAGAGAAGTGTATATAAAATGAGCATTTCTGGGTTAAACAATATCAATTGTTTGAATATGCTTGAATACCTGTTTATGTTTATGAGTGTGTATAAGTCCGTGTGCTTGTTTAAGCAAGGATAAGAGAGACTACTTACCACACTGTTAACCTGAATTATCTTGGATTCACTTGCGGGAAAGAACAGGGGGAGGAGAGCTAGAACACGCAGGAAGAGTGGACTTAAAAAGCATGGATGATAATGTTTCCATTTTAGTAGTGTTACGTATGGACGAATAAATCTGTCTTAAAGGGAGAAAGCCAGAATATTCCTTAGAAGCAAGGATGGCTTTGGCCATGTTATCAAGAGGGAGGGACCAGTCCCTGGAAAAGGACATCATGCTTGGTAAAGCAGAGGTCCAGTGAAAAAGAGGAAGACCCTCAATGAGATTGATACAGTGGCTGCAACAGTGTGCTCAAATAGAGCAAAGATTATTAGGATTGCACGTGACCGGGTGGTGTTTTGTTCTGTGGTGCAAAGGGCCACTGTGAGTCAGAACTGACTTGATAGCTTCTGACAAGAACATGTAGAAGTCCAGATAAAGTGTACTGAATTGATATCATCTATTTAAATTATTCATGTAAGTTAAAAGATCAAAAAATATAGTGGCAGTGCCATATCTAATGACTTACAGAGAATCAAGGTAGAATATCAAGTGAAATAAGGGGCGAGAGCAATGTGGGTGGAGTGTGACCAGGCTTTCATAAAAGTAAACACCCCAGCAGATGTACTTGTGTACCTGTGACTGTGTATATGTGTCCCTGCAGAGAGGTGTAGGGAAGGATACACGTGTGTCTATTAACATTGGATACCTTGGGGGAGCAGGACCAAATTACATATGAGGGTGGGACCCTGACATAAATTTTTTTGTCACACAAATCTGTGATCTTGCAAATGTGATAAAAAACAATTTCAGAGCTTTGGAAATTCATAAACATCATAGATATATGTATATTTTAACGTGTTTTGTTAGATATTTAAAATAGGTGAAAATTCTCCAGAATGACAGACAAAAGATTTGAATCACTGGCAGGAGAGCACACCGCAGAAAGTAATAATCAGATCCAGTGGATTTCTTGTTGTTCTTGGAGCCAGTGAGTTCTTCTGGTCTCTATAACTGGAAATGACCAAAAATAACTTTGGGAAGTCAGTAGAGTTACCCCTCAGATACGTCCTGCAAGTACACGTCTACAGCTAAATGTAGAAGGCTGGACACCACGTGCAATCCACTAGGTAACTCATGCGCCTCTAGAAGATTCTCTTTCCTGAATATGCTGCTTCCACCTCCTCCCTGCCTAGCCCCACTGGATAACCCACCTTTGTGCATTGTAGGCCCCATTCAGGTCTGAGCCTAGATCATAGAGGACATCAACTGGGAAGGTAGCTTTTAAGAAGAAAGATGTTGATGAAAAGATTTCAGAAACCAGCACCTCCCCAGCCAGCCTCTCCCCAGCCTGGGAATGCCAACCCCTCCCACCCTGATACCTCTGAGAATCTCTGAGTTTTCGGTTTGGATTCTTAGGAGACTGCAGAATTTACCAGGTCTGAACACCTTGGTTCTTTTCTGCCTGTGACCCTCTGCCTCGCAGGAGCCGTCCCTGTCACTCTGAGGAATACACACAGGACAGACTGTGGACGGAGGTGCCCATCCTAGAGGCCCTGCCCTCCATTTCTCTGCCCCTGGGGGGTTCCCTGTGATACTTGTGGTCTCATTTCCTAGAGAGATGGATACACCCCTGTCATGTCCAGGGCTTCCCCAGACTTGGGATTTGATGTCGCGACTGAGACTGGGGCTTTGTTGTCCACTGTTGAGTCTGGGCCTGAATCTGCCCCTTCCCACCATTACCTCTGATCACCTGTGTTCTTGCTGTTCTCCCTGGGTTTGAAGCCTGTCCTCTCTTTTGGTTCTTTCACCTCAGAGGGCCTTTTTCTTCCAGTTCTTTGACCTCGCGACAGGTCGGATTTGACCACAGGAAAACAAAAAAAAATTAGCAAGTTTGTTTGACATGTCAAGAACCGGAATGTACAGCTTGATTTTAAGGAGAAGAAAAAGTTCCAAAGCTCTACCCCTTACCCTAGGACATGCTCTACAGGAAATATCCTGCAAGCCCTGGATCAACTCTTATCCACAAATGGTTAACACCCAGGGGGATTTTTCTACACCACCTCCCACTTACATTCCCCTAATGTGGCAAAAAGGATGCATCCCAATCATAAACCCAAATTCACCCTAGGAGCCCAGAAGACATGGCTTGGGTGAGTTCATTTTCCTTCAACCTGCCCTCCTCTCCTCCTACCAAGCCCTGCCTCTTTCTCTGCCTCTATACTGCTGGGAAGGGACCCAGAGTTGTTTGTTTAGGGCTTTATGTCCACTGCTCACCTGCAGACATGTTTCCCAACAGCCTGCCATCTCTCTGATTCCTTCTTCTCCAAAGAACTCAGTGACACCCCCTTCACCATCACACCTCAGCAGGGCCCCCCCCAATCCTCCCAAGTCCCACTGAAATCCCATTTCCCTTTCCCTATTTATGCTGCGCTCATCCTTAGGGTCCCAAGATCTCACCATCCAGATGAGGCCTGTCCTATCCTCTCCTGGGCCAGGGGAGCCTCTGAGGGGACCTGGTGTCTGCGGTCAGCTATCTGGGGCTTCTTCCATCCAGATCCCCCTTAGGGCTGGAGCTCTCTGTGCACTTGGGTTGGGAGGTTTGGGGTCACAGGGGAAGGAGGGTAGGATCTTCCAGGGGAGCTGGGTGAAACGAACCTGAATGGAGGTCTCTCCTGAAGGGCCCACGTTTCCAGCCCAAAGGCCTTGCTCCTCCTAGTCCCGGGGTTCTAGCACGTCTTCAGGCGCTTCCCCCTCTGGCCTCGGTGGTGTGCCTGCTCCTTCTGCAGCCTGGTCTCCTGCCTCTTCAGCCTGTCCAGCTGGTGCCTCAGCCTCTTCAGTTCTTCTCTCTGCTTCTCCAGCTGCTCCTCCAGGCGTCTGCAGACCGCTCTCTTCTCCCTCACCTCCCTCTTCTTGGCAGCCATCAGGCAACGCCTGGCCAGCTGGTGGCAGCGTCTGGGCCTGCGCTGCACTGAGCGTGGCAGCCGCCTCTCCAGCAGCTCTTCAAAGAAGACCCGGCAGCTGAAGCCCTGGCTCACACCATGCTCCGCATGGGCCACGAGGGCCTCCCGGGACTCGAACACGCGGCAGCAGGCCACGCAGCGGAAGCCGCGCTCACGGGTCACCAGCCACTCCGGGGTGGTTGCACGGGGTCTCTCAGCATGCTCCTCCCGTTGGTCAGTGGGCTCCTGGGTACAGGTCTGGGGCCCCTCCTGCCAGGGCTCCAGGGTGCTGACCAGGGACTCAGTGTTGGCCAGACTTGGGGCAGAGCCGATGGTGCTCTCCTCAGAGAGCTCGGCTTCAAAGACCTGGGGCATCTTGCCCACGGGGGCAAAGGAGGTTTTGGTCTGCCAGGAGACCGCCACCCCCTTGACCGTGCGCACCTTGGTGAAATATGCGCACCTGACCCATGGCTTTCCTGGGGCAGCCCCGTAGCTGGAGGAGTGAGAGGTCTGCTCGGTGGAAGAGGAAGGAGAAGCGTTCTCGGATTGTTTTGGAATCTTCCTGGGCCTGGAGCTTCGACTTTTTTCATGGGACGTTGTTGACTGTTGCACATTTTCCTCTTGGATAGAGACCTCTGAGAATAGAGAGTTAATTTAGTTGAGCTTTCAGGGTCCTTATTCTCACCTGTGACCCCAAAGCTTTGGTCATAGGGACCCCTGGAGGCCTCTCCATCACCACATCCTCCACCTCTGCAGACCCCATGCTTTCTTTCTTCTTCCCCAGAGACCCACCACCCTTTGGGGGCACTGCTGTGGAAGACAAAGTCTCCATTGTAAAGTGGCACTGTTTATGGTAGTTCATTTTTTAAGAAGTTATTTTTCTTTAATTCCACATTTATTGAATTCCAATGAATTTGTTCCTTTGGAACTTAGAAATGACCTCATTCCCATGAAGCTTCATAATAAATGTGTGACTTGATGTTTTGTATGCGGGTGATATTCTTAGTAAATTTGGAGGGTAAACACTCCAGAGCAATGGTCACCTCTTTTCATCCTCTTTTTACTGAAAGGCTTTTTATAGAGGAGTTATACGTAAAGAGAAGAATGTGTATATTTAGTTATGATTCTTACACGTATACCTCTTCCTTGCACCCTTCTTAACCCAGCCACAGTAGAAGATGAAAATTGTTTTTCTCGGAATAGAAGCCCAGTCCTTAGTAGATGAAGTGAGGCAGAAAGAGATGGCCGTATCTGAGAACCTTGATGCGAGAACTTCAGATGGAGAACACACAGCCTCCTCCGCTGTGTATGTCTCAGTGGGTTGTCTATGTCAACCTAAAGGCCTCTGTATGTTTCTGAATCTTTGGGAACGACTGCAGAGTTCAGGATGCAGAAAGAGATGGAGCTAGGTCAGGTGCGTTGGATGGAGGGAAAGCTTGAGAGAGAGACAAGATTCAGAGATGGAACATGCCAGCAGTTGGTTAGAAGGATACAGAGATCAAGGAGGGAGCAGAAAGCAGGGCTCAGCCACTGAAAGGCAGAATGGGGCAGCAACAAAGAAGACAAGGCGGGGGCAGACTAGTCGGAGAAAGAATGGATAACTAAGAATGATAGCAGAAGCTGAGGTTAGCTATAGTTGGAATTTTAAAATTCTTTCCTGCTAGACTTTGAAAACATCATGCTAAATGGAATAAGTTAGTATTTGCCCTAAGTATAGGGCAAATACTGTACGATCTGACTTATATGAAATAAGCAAATATATAGAAAGCAAGGATTATTGGTCGTTGCCAGTTGTGGGCAGGGGGAAGGGGAAGTTTTTCCACTGGGGCATTGAGGTTATGTTAATGGTTGTAGAAAAGTTTGGAGAAGGATATTGAGAATGGTTATATGACTTGAAGAATGTAATGAGTATCACTGACTCATACATTAGCAATTATTCAGTTATGTTTTATGTATATTTTGAACACAATTAAAAAAAATAAAACTTTGCAATTACAAGAGAAAAAAAAACGATCTATACTATAGCTGTCTTTACCTAGAAGAAATGTTAAACCCTTCGGTAAAGATGGTCAGGAGACCTTGGAGGAGAAGGGAAATCCCTAGAGCTAGAGGGGCAGGGCCTTCCTGGACCTTCTTCTGCTTGAGTCCAGGCTGAGGACTGTGGCAGCTTACATTGACTGGGAACTCTGAATGAACGTGTCGTACTGTGCTCCATCACACCACCCACTCCCAAAACCTCCTGATAAATTTGATATATTTTTTTAATTCGCATGATATATTAATTCATTCTCATGAAAAAATTAAGTACAAGTCTCTGTAACCACCCTTCTCCCTGGTTCTATACCCACTGCCCCAGTTGCCCACCTGCGTTCTTTCCACTAACAAAGCAGGAGAGTTCACCAATCTGACTTGTCTGCTACTGTTATGGAAAGCCCCTCAGATGACAGTAGAATTCTATACTTCACTTACATATTTATTCCTTTGTTTATTTATTCACACTATAATTTCTTACTGTTTACTAATTGACAGGAAGTTTTTTCAGGTGAAAGCCTCGGTGATCCCTTGTGGTCCTTGTTTCCAGGGTGAATCAAACCCCTTGCTGCCCAGCACCCATCGCACAGACTGAATTTTCCTCCCGCCCTTACCTCGGGCCTTAGAGAAAGGCCTCTTCCTCATGTATTGCCGCTCCATTCTGGCTGGGTGAAGATGAACCACGAAGGATGGTCACCGGCAAGATGTTTCTCCTCCTCCCACGTAGAGATGATGTCCCAAACTCTCACAAGTTGGGGACCTTGATTTAGGCAGAACCGTTTGTAATTTGGTATCCAAAGTCGCTCTCCCACAGGAGACCTCAGACCCACAAAGAGCAGTTGGGATCTGAGTGAGCACCAAGGTTTCCAGTAACTCTTGTGTGACATCATCGCTGACATCGCTCAGTTCCAAGGGCCCAGTTTGAATCTAAACAGCGCACTAGGAAAAAATATGGCAACTGTTGTGGGAGAGGCTAGGAGGCTGGGAGGAGGGAAATTATATCTTAAAAATGAATTGAAATGTTCACTTAAAGAAGTCAACATCTAAGAGGAAGGAAACTGTGAGTTGAGGAAATAGAAGAGTATAATGAGTCGCTATTTCTCCCAAACCTCTTCTCTGGCCCTGAATCAAATCTCTCCAGCCCTAGAAACACAATGTCCACTCTGAACACCTCTCAGGCCTCCTTTGCCACTTAGGCTTCACACAGGCTGTTCCCTCTGACTAGTAGACATTCTCTCCCTTCCTGTTGACTGGTTCCTCCTCCAAGGTACCCAGTCTGTGCTTCTGGTTTATGTATTCAGAGGACCTAGTAATCTTTTAGTAATCCTCCATCATAGCACTGAGTCATAGGAGATGCTCAATTTCCAATTTGTGTCTTCCAAATGTGTTGTAAATAATTTGGGGACAAAGACAAGGTCTGCCTCATATTTGGTAGTCCCAGAAAGTGAGACAGAACCCCACCCATAGGAGATACCCAATATATATCTATTGATTAAATAAAAGAAAACTCTTCCAAAAGACTCACCCTTCGTAGCTATCCGTGCAGAATGGAGTTTTTGGTCTGTTGCCTGGAGGTACCATCACTCAGTGGTGGTGTCTAGGCCACTCTCTCTTGACCTCCTGACTCTAAACCCTGTGAAGCCTCTTGGCCTGTCCACACGCTTCTCCCTTGGAGCCACTAAAAAGGGTAGGATTACATCATCACAGAAAAGCACTGAGACTCCGGACGTCTATGGTTAACCTGCCTGGGAGGCTTAGGAGAGCCCTCGGGGAAAGGTCCACTGTCCTCTGCTTGATCTCCTTGTTTGTCCAAGGGGCAATTAGAAAAGGAACAAGCAAATTGTTGAAACATTTTAAGGCAGGGTTTGGGAAGTTGTGCTTGGTAGGTAGAGGAGAGCCTGAGGATTTGAAGGAAAAAAATAAAGATGTCAACGTGGGAGCAGAGGGCTCGCTTTGTGTGACGACAGATGGTAGAATGTGGGCAAGTGGTTGGAAATATATAAAAAAAGAAAATCTCCTAACCATCCACTCGTATTTCAAAATTTAGGTCAAGCATCACTTCCTGGTGGAAGCCTTTCCGACCCTACACCTGGTAGAATTTCCCACCCTGCTCCACACTCTATTGTATTTAAGAAACGCTTCTGCCACAACTAGGGACAAACTTGGTTGCATTTACATGTTGTGATGGATAGCAAAAATGGCCACATGTTCTAATATGTATGTATCCATACATATTATATGACTTATATCTCCCTTTCTCAAGAGCAAGATTCTTCCTCCACTCCTTGAATTTGGACTGATCTATGATTGCTTTGGCCTTTGGAACAGTACAAAGACCAATAGAAGCAGAGACCGAACATAATTAGACACATCGTGACTTGCTCTCTTACCAAAAACGAAACCCATCACTCTCAAGTATATTCTAACTCATAGTGACCCTGAAGGACAGAGTAGAACTGCCCCATAGGATTTCCAAGGCTGTCATCTTTACAGAAGGAGAGTGCCATGTCTTTCTTCCACAGAGCAGCTGGTGGGTACAAACTGATTACCTTTCCTTTAGCAACTGAGCCCTTAACCACTGCACCACCAGGGCTCCTCCTTGCCTTCTTGCTGCTCTTCAAACACTGAGAACCCATGGGAACAGCCCAGGCCACCCTAATAAATGACAAGAGACCATTAGAGAGAGAATCCAGCTGAGAAGACTTCAGGCCCTCTGCCCGCCAGCTGACATGGTGGCTGATTCCAGATACATGAGGGAGCCCAGCCGAGAGCGGCTGAGTCTGCCCCAGACCAGAAGAACCCCAAACTGCCAACCCGGAAACCTGTGAGCGAAGTAACTGCTTGTTCTTTTAAGGCACTTCATTTTTGGGTCATTTGTTATACAGCAATTGATAACTGATTCATTAACTGGGCTGTTTCTCTCACCAGACTGCAAGGAATCTTAATCATTTCTGTATCAACAGTATCTGGCAGAGGGTTGTTCCTGTAGTCATTAGACAGTAGAAATTTCTTCATTTGCATAATTTAAAAGTTTCTATCATTATGTTTTAACTTTCTTTTATAAATAAGATATGGCTGGATTTGCAAGTCTAAGCTGAGTGTACATGTTTTTTCCTTAGGTATTAATCCCTTTTTCTTGCTATTACTCATACATTTAGACATAATTCCAATATTATACTTCATATTCACTGTTCTTTTTTTTCTGCCTTTCCTGTTTCTTTTTTTATTGGAATGATGAAATTTCTCTTACTTTCTTTTTCCTTCTAGCTATTTGAAAGTCGTATTTTCAATTCCTATTCATTCATGGCAAACATGAGATCTTTGAACATTTTAATATGTGGTATATTGTATCAAGTTCATATCTCAGTTCTCCTCTCAAACAGTAATTTTTTGCTAGCTGCCATTGAGGTGACTCCGACTAATGGTGAACTTAGGTAACACAGAACTAAAGGTTGCCAGGTCCTGTGTCATCCTCACAAGTGCCAGCAATTTAGATTCCATCATTATGGCTAATGTGCCAGTCCATCTCACCAAGGGTCTCCTACAGCCTTGTTGGCCTTCTCCTTCACCAACCATGATATTCTCCTCTAGGACTGATTAATCTCTCCTGATGACATGTCCAAAGCAAGTGAATTGGACAGTATTCTCTTGTGATCTGTAAGGGTTTAATTGTCTAATTTTCAGAAGTAAATCTCCAGGTCTTTCTTCCTAGTGTGTCTTAGTCTTGAAGCTCCACTGAAACCTGTCCACCATGGATAACCCTGTTGGTATTTAAAATACTGGTGGCCTAGCTTCCAGCATCATAGCAACATCCAAACCACCACCGTACAGCAAACTAAGACAGGCAGCGAGCTGAACAGCATATTGTTGTTGTTAGGTGTCATCAGGTCAGTTCTAATTTATAGTGACCCTATATACAGCAGAACAAAACACTGGCCAGTCTTGTGCCATCCTCACACTTGTTATTATGCTAGAGCCCATTGTTGCAGCCACCGTGTCAATCCATCTCACTGAGGGTCTTCCTCTTTTTCACTTTCTACTTTACCAAGCATAATGTCCTTCTCCAGGGCCTGGTCTCCCCTGATAACATGTCCAAAGTATGTGATACAAACACTCACCATCTGTGCTTGTAAGGAATATTCTGGCTGTACTTCTTCCAAGACAGATTTGTTTGTTCTTCTGGCAGTCTATGGTATATTCAATATCGTTCACCAACACCATAATTCAAAGGCAGCCTTTCTTCATCAGTTTCCCTTATTCATTGTCCAGCTTTCACATGCGTATGAGGCGTTTGAAAATGTCATGGCTTGTGTCAGGCACACCTTAGCCTTCAGAGTGACATCTGTGCTTGTCACCAGCTTAAAGAGTTCTTTTGCAGCAGATTTGCAATACGTCATTTGATTCCTTGATTGCTGCTTCCATGAGCGTGGACTGGGGAACTGAATAAAATGAGATGCTTGATAACTTCAATTTTTTCTCTGTTTATCATGATGTTGCTTATTGGTCCAGTTGTGAAGATTTTTGTTTTCTTTATGTTGAGGTGCAACCCATGCTGAAGGTTGTAGTCTTTGATATTCACCACTAAGTGCTTCAGGTCCTCTTCACTTTCACCAAGTTTGTGTTATCTGCATATCGTAGGTTGTTAATGAATCTTCCTCTAAACCTAATGCCACGTTTGTCTTCATAGAGTGCAGCTTTTTGGATTATTTGCTCAGCATACAGATTGAATAAATGTGATGAAAGGATAGAACCCTGACACAAACTATTCCTGATTTTAAACCACATAGTGCCCTTTGTTCTCTCTGAAAAACTGCCTCGTGGTCTATGTACAGGTTTCAAATGAGCAATATTAAGTGTTCTAGAATTTCCGTTCTTTGAAGTGTTATCCATAATTTTTTATGATTCACACAGTATAATGCCATTTCATAGTCA
The DNA here is from genome assembly GCF_030014295.1 of Loxodonta africana. Classification (NCBI taxonomy): domain Eukaryota; kingdom Metazoa; phylum Chordata; class Mammalia; order Proboscidea; family Elephantidae; genus Loxodonta; species Loxodonta africana. Next base: position 315,334 of record NW_026974903.1, on the reverse strand, counting down.
ATAAAACGCATGGAAACATCTTTCTGGTATTCTGGTATTCTCTGCTTTCAGCCCAGATCCATCAGACATCAGTAATGATATTCCTCATTCCATATCCTCTTCTGAATCTGACTTGAATTTCTGTTGCAACTTCTTTTTAATGATCTTCAGCAAAATTTTACTGAGTTTTGATATTAATGATATTGTTTGATAGTTTCTGAATTTTGTTGAATCACTTTCTTTGGAATGTGCACAAACATGGATCTCTTCCAATCGGATGGCTAGATTATTCGGCCAGTGCTGCATCTGTTTGTTGAAACATCTCAATTGGTACCTGTCAGTTCTTGGAGTCTTGTTTTTTGCCAATGCCTTCAGTGAAGTGTGGACTTCTTCCTTCAATACCATCAGTTCTTGATGACATGCTACCTCCTGAAATGGATGAACATCGACCCATGCTTGTGTGTGTGTGTGTGTGTGTGTGTGTGTGTGTCTGTGCAGTGACCCTGTGTATTCTTTCCATCTTATTTTGATGCTTCCTGTGTTGTTCAAGATTTTGCCTGTATAATCCTTCACTATTGCATCTCGAGGCTTGGATTTTTTCTTCAGTTCCTTTAGCTTGAGAGATGCCAAGCATGTTCTTCCCTTTTGTTTTTCTAACGCCAAGTCTTTGCACATGTCATTATCATACTTTGTCTTCTCGAGCCGCCCTTTGAAATCTTCTCTTCAGCTCTTCTACTTCCTCATTTCTTTCATTTCCTTTAGCTACTTTACGTTCAAGAGCAAGTTTCAGAGTATCTCTGACATTCATATTGGTCTTTTCTTTCAGTATAAGGGCTGTATTAGAGGGTACCATCATTTTTATAACTTGCAAGTATCCTCTGTCAGGGCAGTTATTGACTGTAGCTGCACACCACGTAGTTCTTCTGGTTTCAGGCTGATGGCGTCTCTGGTTTATGTGGCCATTAAGGGAAGACCTTTTATTCAAAGAATTATACTTAGAGCAAAATTTGTATATTTATGTATAATTTAAAGCTTCTCCTTTAAGATTGCCTTTCCCTGAACAGAAAGCTCTCACCATGTCATTATGAGAAATACTCTTTCAGTGTGAGGCAGAAAGAGATGTCCATATTTGAGAGTCCGATGGTACAAATCTCAGTAGCCAAGACACAACCACATCAACTGTGTGTGTGGGTGGGTTGTATAAGGGAACATAAGGGTCTGTATTTTCCTGAGTATGAAGGTAGGATTGGCGAGTTAAGGAAGAAAGAGATGGAAGCATCTTGGGAGTGGAGTGCAAACTCCGTGACAGAAGTTGCAGCAGGGGATCTCTCAAGAGGGTTTTAGAGGCCAGTTAGAAACCTAGGAAGCAAAAGGAAATAGGGCCAGTGGAGGGCAGCACTACAGTAGTGGTGGGGGGTAGCAAAAATAATGGTAGTGGAGAGGGCAACAAAACTGCCCTGAAAGGAGTGGCAAATTAAAGATCCTAGACAAAATTCAGGTTAAGAAAAGTAGGAATGTAAAAAAATTCTATCCTATAGCTTTCTTTGCTGTGAGAGTTTTTTAGGCCCTTCGAGAGATGTGGGGAGAAGACATAGGAGGAGAAGGGGAGTTCCTGAATCTAGGGGAGGAGTCTGCAAGCCATCTTCTGCCCTCAATGATGTGGGCTCTGGGCTCCTTCAACTTCTCACTCCCAGAACCTCCTGAAATATTTTCTTAATTCTTCACATAGTACATTAATATCATGTCATTAGAAAATATAATAAGTACGCTTCTCTCTAACCACCCTTTCCCCCATCTATACTCTCTGCCCTAGTTGTCCACTGGCTTCCTTCCTTTCCATCAGGTACAGATCCTAAACAACAGAGTGCCTGGAAAGCTCTTGAACTCCCAATGAATTCTGTAGCTTGATCCCTCACTTATTCCTACATTTCTTATTGATATAAGAATTTGGTTAATTGCCCACCAAATGACAGGAAATGCTTTCTCAGGACCCTCCTTCTTATGACCTTATCCATTCCCAATTCCTTCATCTTGTCCTATCATGGCTCTCTTTTCTGGTGGAAACCAGACCCTTTGTTCCGTAACACACATCAGTCTGGGACAATTTTTCCTCTCACCCTTATCTAGAGTCTTAGAGAAAGGCCTCTTCCTTGTGTATCACTGTTTCCTCCTCTCTGGGTGAAGAAGTTCAATCATAATGATGTTCTGAAGGATCTTTATCCCTTTTCCCAGTTCTTCACGATGCATGACCGTTTGGTGACTTGGGGACCCCGGTTTAGTCCGGAATTTCCGTGATAGAGTAGTTCCAGGTGCTCTCGCACAGGATCTCAGATCGACACCCTCTCCAAAAGAGTAGGTGAGATCAGCGTGAACTTCCATAACCCTGTGTGACATCATTCCTGACATTGCTCAGTTCCATGGGCCCACTTTAAATAGAAACACAGCAAAAACAAAAATATGAAACAGTTCAAGTAGGAGCTTGAATACTGCCAGTCCCAGACTGGGAAAAGGGGGCTTAGATATAAAAAAGGAATTGCAACTTTTCTCTGCACTCCATGTCATTACTATCCCTTGGTGGGGAGAGAGAGAGTACAGGGAATCGTTACAGTGTGATCAGGAGTTGATTTGCCCAAAACTTCTCATTTGACTCTCTTGGAATCATGTCTCTCCAGCCCTGGTCATACAATGTCCACTCTGAACACCTCTCAGGTCTCCTTAGCCTCTGAGGCTTCACACAGGCTCTTCCCCGTGACTAGAAGATTTTCTCTCCCATCCCATCTTATGGCCTACTCTCTGGTGAAGCATGGTGGTTAAGAGAACTGACCCCATTGGAACAGATTGGGCTTATGAGCTCACCATAAAATGCTAAGACTCAGGAATTTGTGGTCAGCCAGAATGGGAGGTTTAGGAGTTGAGTTGGGGAAAGTCCATGACCTCTGCATCTTCCAGGCTCTGCTTTCACTCTGGAGCCCATATAGAAAAGGAGCTGGTAAATGGAGACAGCATTTGAGGAAGCAATTAAGAACGTTGGGGTGGTGATGACTTCTCAGAGGAAAATAAAAGTTTCAACAGGGAAATGCTAGGGTCTACTCTTGTATGACTCCAAACTATAAATAGGGACGAGTGGTTGGAAAACAGTAGAACAAAAGATGATCTGCATCTGGTCACAAATGTACCAAATGCCTCAGTGGCTTCAGCCTGTCTCCTCAGACTTCTCTCTGGAGAAGACATGGGGCTTCCTGGACCTGGGCCTTTTGTCACCCCTTAACTATCCAATCATATTCCCAACTTGGTTCAGGCATCAATTCCTGGTTGTGCTCTTCCCTAAATATCCTCCTGGTAGATTTGTTCACTTCTTGCTCCTTACTCCATTGTACCTGCAAAACCCTTTACCACAGTATAAAACACAATTGCATTTACCTGTTGTGGTTGATGTAAGAAATGTCTACACATTTATCCGCTGTCTGTGCCCATGCCTTCTATGAGACTCTGGAGCGCCTTTCATTAGCAGTAGGAGTCTTTCTCCATCCCTTAGTTGGGGCTGACATTATTGTTTTGGACATTGGGATGGTAGAAAATCTGATAAAATGAGAGAGTTGAAAGACTTTACACTGAGACTTCCCTTTTGTTGCTCTTAAACCCTGAGAACTCATGGGAACATCCTCATGCCAGCCTGCTAGATGATGGAAGACCAATGGAGGGAGGATCTAGCGGTTTCACTGACTTGATGTTATGAACTGGCTCCCAGCTACCTGGAAGCAAATTGTGGACACATGAGGAAGCCATGTTGTGAGCCACTGTGCCTGGCCCAGATCAGAAGAGCTCCAAACTGACAACTTGAAAAATTGTGAGCTGGTAAATTGTTGTTGTTTTAAGACACTACAATTTGGGGTCATTTGTTACAGAGCAATACATGACTGATACAACTGTTAACTTGGCTGTTTCTCTCACCAGGCATTGAGGGAAATTCTCTGAGTCATTTCATCATCAAGAGCAACTGCCATAGGGTCTCACATGTAGCTATTGTATAGTAAATCTTTGGTGGCTTCATGGATGAATGAATAATATGAACCGTAACTGTGAATCAGCACAAATTCATGTGTGCAAGAAAACATGATATTTCTTTCAATCAACTGAATTCCAACTCAGAGCTCTTGGCTTACAAAATTGGGGTGAAATTTTAACCTTACTTATTTTTAGGGCTTTGTTTTTTTTTTCCGTGTTGGTTTATTTTTAGGGTGCCCCTCACCCAGATATGCAGTAATTCCTGGAGTCTAATGAAGGACCAAGGTTTGGAGAAGAGCTTTAACACACTCATTGCCCCAGTCTATGTGGGTGATCTCTCTAGAAGCATTGCCTCTGCGGCTTCCTTTCCCAGCTGGAGCATGAGAACGTTGGCAGGGCTGGGAACGCCATAAGGGAGTCTGTCTACTTACGTGCCTGCATCACCCTTTGAGGTGCTGCCACTTACCCCAGGGCTTTATCAAGAAGCAGACCTCACCCCTTCCTAATGTCTAGGACTCTGCTGTCTGACTCCCACTCTTCCCCTGGGTTCCAGTTCACTCACTGTGATTAATCCAGTGAGCTGAGGCTTTTACCATAGACTCTTCAGAGTCTCCAGGCTTCAGGGATTCAACTCTGTGAGTCCAACTACCTCTCTGAAATGAGGTAGGGAAGGAAGGAAAATGCAGAAAGATTTTATGTTGAATTTAATGTTTCAATAAAATTTCTTGCCCTGCGTTTTCAAAGGGTCCTGCCTGACGGTTCCCTCTGTTCTCTTACAAGATGCAGGACGATGAGGAGGGAATGTTTGTTGTGTCATAATCTGTGGAAGGATGCAAAGTGCACATGGGGTTCGTTACTCCTGATGCTCACACTATTGCACCCCACCTACTGGGAAATCACCGTAAGTGTTGCTGAGTCCCTCACACATCCACACTGAACAGCTTTCGGATTCTCATAAGCAGGAGTTATTTGTGTCCTAAGATGAGCCACTCCTTGGAAGCCCTACCCTGTCCTATAGGGTCGCTGTGAGTCGGAATCAACTGCATGGCAAGAGTGTTTTTTTTGGAGAGGGGTTGATATTAGCTGCAGAATAATGTTTAAAAAAATGCTGACAGCGTAGCAGGTGAAACCAACACAATGAAACTGAAATGAAATCTCTTTTTCACACTTATCAACCCCACAGTTCCTTCGAAGTGTGTACTTTTCACTGGGTTTAGAGGAAAGAGAGAACTCTTCACGAGAGAGACACAGCTTGGGACACCTCCAAAATCACACGACTCCTCCCTGATGTTAGGTAACATTCCATGCTGTTTGGCTGGTTTATCATCTGACTGCTCCACACAAATAGAAGGCCCATACGGGCAGGAGCTTCTCTGCTGTGTTGCAAGAGTATCCTGGTTCCTAGCACCTAAGAAGCACTCAAAACTGATTTGAGTGAATGAATGAGTGGGTGGGTTTTTATAAAAACCATGGTACTGCTCTCTTTATGTAGTTACAATAGTGAAAACAGGGATAAGGAAATGGAGACTAGTACTTGTATAACTTAAAGTTATATAAAATGAGAACAGAACTTCTATAATGAAGAGAGAGACAAAAATAAAGTGTACTAACTGAATGTACCCCCTTCGCTTTGGTTGGAAAGAGACATGGTAAAGTTGGGTTGTTTTTCCCCTACTGATTTATAAGTTCTATATATTGAATTGAAAAGTTAGTCTTTTAGGAGTCAGAAATATTTCTATTGAGAGATAATTCACCCGCCATAACATTGCCCTTTGAAATGTGCACAATTCTGTGGTTGTTAGTATATGGACAGAGTTGTGCAACAATCACCACTGTCTAGCTTCACGATATTTTCAGTGCCCTGTAAATAAATGCCCTACATATTAGTAGTCATCCTCATTATTCCTTTCGTCCAAGACGTAGCAACCACTAATCTACTTTCTGTCTGTGTTGGTTTGTCTGTTCTGGACATCTCATATAAATGGAGTCACACACCATGTGGTCATTTCTGTTTGGCTTCTTTCACTTAGCATAACGTTCTCAAAGTTTGTCCATATTGTTGCATGTATTTTAATGACTAATATTCCAGTCTACGAATATACCACAGCTTGTCTATCAGTTCATGACATTTGGATTCTCTCCATATTTTGGGTATTTATGAATAATTCTGCTATGAAAATTCTTTTGTAAGTTGTTATGTGAACATGCTTCAGCTCTCCTGGGTACATACCTAGGAGTGGAATTGCTATGCATGGTAACTCTATGTTTAACTTTCTGAGCAAGTACTTAACTGTTTTCCAAACTGATTGGATCGTGTCACATGTCCACCAGCAATGTATGAGGGTTCCAGTTTCTCCACATCCTCACCACATATGTTGTCCATCCTATTGATTTGAGCCATCTTAGTGGTTTTGAAATAATAGTGCGTTTTGGTTTTGATTTGCATTTCCCTAATGACTAATGAGGTTGAGCTTCTTTTCATGTGATTATTGACCATTTATATATCTTCTTTGGAGAAATGTCTAGTCAAATCCTTAGCCTGCAATTTTTTTTTTCAGCTTTTTGCCTGTATTTTTGCTTTCTTCATATAGTTTTTGCTATGCCAAAGATCTGTATCTATATCTTACCAGTTTTAGCCTTCACAGCTTTGGGATTTTTAGAAAATCTTTCTCTTTTACCAATAAAAAGCAAAACAAAATCTCTCATAGTTTCTTCTGAAATTTTTATGGTGGCATATTTTACTTTTAAATATGTGATCCTTTTGGAATTTTTTTTCCTGCAAGCTATGAGAAAAAGGATGAAAATATTTTTACAGGTGATCTAAATGATTACCAAATTGCTGCAAACATTCCTTTTTGCCTTTTTGCATAAGCCATATCTTAACTGCATTTTCCCATATTCCATATAGAAAAGCATTTTTACAGAAGGAGGCCCGCCATTCCCAGCCATTTCATTTTAAGGTTTTGCTTTGCTGCAATAGAAATCCCTTCTATACCTTATCTATACACCTGTTCTCATAGCCAATAAAAATTTTGTGTGAGTAGGACTCCTGTGAATTTATAAGATGAGGTTGAATTTTATAACTGGTTCCATGTGGTGCAGCCCAGCAGAAGGACAGACAGAAGCAGTAGCTCCAGAGGGAACAGAAGCTATAAGCACATGAGCCTCTAGAGATTTGCTCTTGAATTTCAGAGAAAGCTCTAGACTTTTCTATATAAACATATTATATATGGCCATCACCTTAGAACAGACAGAGAATAATGCTTTGAATGTGAAGCATTCAGGACAGAACTGGAGAAAAATGTAGAACAATCTTCTAACTCACAAAAAAAAACACCAGACTTACTAACTTGACAGGGATTGGAGAAACCCTGAGTGTATGGACCCCAGATATCCTTTGAGGTCAATAATGAAGTCGCTCATGAGGTTCACCCTTCAGCCAAAGATTAGACAGGCCCATAAAACGAAATGAGGCTCCAGCAGCATACTAGCCCAGGAACAAGGACTAGAAGGTAGAAGAGGACAGGAAAGCTGGTAATAGGGAACCTAAGTTGAAGAAGAGAGAGTGTCGACATGTCATGGGGTTGGTAACCGTTGTTATAAAACAATATATGTACTAGCTGTTTAGTAAGAAGCTAGTTTGTTCTGTAAACCTTCATCTAAAGAAAAATTTAAAAAGTTAGGCTTTCAGAATGAGAGTGTTCATTCCTTAGAAGTATGTGCTTTGTTGAACATATCTACGCATTTCTATTGGGTATGTATCTAGAAGTAGAATTGCTGGGTCGTAGGATACATGTGTGTTCACAGCTTTAGTAGATATGGCCAAAGCATTTTTAAAGTGGTTGTACCAAATTACACTTTCACTAGCAGTAAATTAGAGATCCCTTTGCTCCATGCTCTACCTAGTAGTTGGTATTTTCCATCTTTTTCATTTTAGCCATTCTGGTATGTGGGGGATAGTATCACATTGTGACATTTTGTTAAGAGTTTCTCTGATAACTAATGAATGTATGTTGGCCATATAGAAATCTTTTCAAGTATTTCCTCATCTATTGGACTTTTTTTTTGTTTTTGCTTTATAAACGGTTCTTTATATATTCTAGAACCAAGTCCATAGTAGGACATAGGTATTGCAAATAACTTCTGCTACCATACGAATTCACCCTTGTGGCTTGTCAAGAGCTTTCAGATTCAGAAACCTGCCTTTTATAAGAACAGGCAAATGGTTAGTAACGAAAGTTTATTAGGGGTTAACAGGGGCAGGAGGGAGGAAATAAAGCAGTGTTATTGCATACAGAGCACGGAGTTTCAGTTTATGGTGATGGAAAAATCCCATTGATAAGGGTAAGTTTGCACAGCTGATTAATGTAATTGCTGTCAATAGCTTGTACACCTGTACAACTTGTTCACTTGGCAAAGGTTGTGTGCAATATTTACAGCAGCAACAAAAATGAGCAGCTTCTGAGGCAACACTATAGTCTGTAATTGATGAGATGTATTCTTTTATTATACTTTTCTCAGTTTTCTGGTTTGTTAACATGTGACTGTTAAAATCAAAGATAATAAAGCGTTTGCATGATGAAAGTGGTAACAATGTCTATCCCACCCATTGTGTCCCTCTGAAGCTTAAATGAGGAACTACATGCCACTAGCAGTCGCCCAGCCTTACTTGGCACTCGGGAAATATTTCATTTCTCCCACTCCTCTGGCTCACGGTCTTCTCCCCTTGTTTATTTGCTCTTTTCTCTTTCCAGCTGGCTGCATGTGACCACCAGGCTTCCTGACTCCATCATTCTGCTTTCCATACCAGTGTTATTGTAACCTTGGGATCTTGGGCAGTGGTGAAAGTTACACACTGTCCCTGCCATTAGGAAGGGGACAAGCCAGTGCGGGTGGGAGGGGCAGTGGGGAAATTCGGCCTAGAGAAAGGACAGGCCACCTTCCAGGAACCGCACTGGCCTTCAGAGAGCTTTGTTGGCTGTGGTTCACCTGGCCAGCTTGTAGGCGTCAGGGTGCCCTAGGGCTCGGTGCTTAGTTCTCTCTATTGACACCCTCTGTCTAGGATGACTCAGTGAGTCCACTGCTGTCTATCTGTAGCTAAAGATGCCAGCTTTGTAGCTCTAGTCAAATTCCTCCTGGGTGCAGACTCGTATATTCAAATGTCAGCCTAACTCTCTGTATCGACCTCTTTTGTAAAATGGGCATTATAATGGCACATTCCTCATAGGACTATCATGCAGAGCAAAACTCTTAAGGAGAAGCTTTTACAAGAGCCCCTGACACCAGTGCATGTGCTCAGTAAGTGTTAGCTGTTAGTATTATTACCTGACATCTCCACGTGGACGTCTGACAGCTATGCCATGTTATCAAGGCCATGAAGTAAGTCTTGGTCCCAAACCCATTCCACCCGCATCAATTTCTCAATGCTACAGTGATGGGAGTCTGTGTGTTTTTCCACATAATGGACATGGTTAAAAAGGTTGACCAGGTCCTTCATAATAAGTTGCTCCAAAGTTCATATGGGTGACCATTGATACAAGTTACAGTCAACTAATATAGAAAAAAAACAGAACCACTCTCAGCAGCTCATGCTTGGACTCTCAGTCCAGAATATCTGGTGAGGGCACTATTATGGACTGAATTGTATAACCCCAAAAGGTATGTTGAAATCCTAACCACTGTACCTGTAAATGTGACCTAATTTAGAAATAGGGGATTTTTAAAATTATGTTAATAAGGCCATACCAGTGTAGGGTGGGTCCTAGACCTAGTCCCTTCTGAGTTATAAAAACAGCAGAATAGACACAGACAGGAGCAGATGCATCTACAAGGCCAGGAACACAAAGGGTGGCTGGAAGCTGCTAGAAGCTGAAGTAGACATGAGCCATGCCCTGAATTCAGACTTCGAGCCTCTCCTGAACTGTAAGAAAATAAATTTCTGTTCTTTAAAGCCACTCAGTTGTGTTATTTTTTTCTTATGGCGGCACTAGGTAACTAACACACATATCTGTGCTTATAAATCCAGCCTAGGGTAAAATAGTGCTCTCCCCTCCTTGTCTAGCCCACCTGGATCCTGCTGTTTCCCTATCAGTGTCCTCTGCTTTCACTAAGCTACAAAAGAGCCGGCTTGATGCTGATGCATAGAAATTCACTCTATTTTTTACTTTGTATTTATGATTAGTATTAATTCTAATGTTTTCTATGGCTTTTAAAAATTTCCTGTGAAGACATTCGTATAATCTATGAATAATAACAGTTATACTTTTTCTTGTCATTTCGTTCTAGCTTCGACCTCCATTGTTAAATATTTCATAGAAATAATAAGAGAAAGCATCCTTGTTTTATTGCTAATTAATTTTAAAGAGAATGTCCCACATTTCGCCATGAACTATCATGCTAGTTGTAGTTTTCCAAGTTTGGGAACTCCTTTTTTTGTTCCTAGTTTGCTCAGAGTTCTTATGTCTCAGTGTGATTGGATTTTATCACTACTTTTCGCCATCTCTTTATGTGAGCCTTGTCTTTTCTTCCTTAACCTACACATGTGGTGAATTAAGTTATTAAATGTTTAATGTTCACTCGATTGCATGCTGACAATAAACCCCCTTGATCGTGGCGTATTACATGGTTTACACTTGTCTGGAGTTCTTTGCCAGCATTTTATGTAGGGTTTTGCATCTCAATTACTTATACCTTTCTTTTCTAATTCGGTATCAATATTAAAGTAGCCTTAAGGATCAAGTTGGAGAGCATCTCATATTTTTCTCTTCTTTGGTGACTATGTACAAGATTAAGATGATCTGTTTTTTGCATGTTTGCTGGAACTTGCCTGAAAGTGGTCTCCCAAACCTGAAACCATTTGGCCATCGAGTTGATTCCTTCTTCTTAGGGAGATCTTGAACTACTGACCCATTTTGTATAGTGATTAAAGGCCATTTCTGGTGCCAATTTACTTAGAAAAATTTTCACTGCATGTTGTAGACTGCTAGGATGTCATCATTAAATATTACGCAGTTATCACTGTTTTCAGCCTCATCCAGGCCAATTAATCAATCCCAGATTTTCCATTTTCCGGAAGTCACGCTGCGTATCTACTCCTGGTACCAGTTCCCTTATCTAAGACTTATTTGCAAAGAAACATACAACCAAGCCTCCTTTGAGTCTATGATGTGAGAATACAGTCAGTCCCATATAATGTGACATCTTTGTAATTGTTCTTTTTAAGTGTTTCACATTTACTTTTTTTTTTTTCATTTCCCACCTATCTAGCAGTTTTAAAGTTGTGCATTTCAGGTTGAGGTCATTAGCTGGATTGACTCTGCGGGGCGGTGCGGTGCCCAGTTGCATCTGGGCATCAAGAGAAGGCGCCTCTAGAACTAGGAGGCCTGAGGCGGAGGGTGGGTGGTTGGGGGGTGGGGGCGGGGCAGGGCTGCACAGAGAGGGGCGCCCTGGGGGATGCGCGATGCCCAGGGCTGCCCCACCGCAAGCTCGCGGGCAGCAGGATGAAGCTGGCTTCAGGAGCCTTTTGCGACAGTCCCAGCCCACCCAGCCCTGCCCTGAACTCACCCACCAGGCTCACAGGTCGCACCAGAATAGGGGAAGCCTGAGGCCACAGAGAGCGAGACCCAGTGCACGCACCTGAGCCTGATCACAGCGCTTATGCTGGGATAGGAGAGGAGAGGAGGCATATGGGGACTTGGGTCCAGAGGATGACCCAGGAAAGGTGGGAGAGTTGAGGTCACCCTCTAACTCTGGGTCCGCACGTGGAGGCCCGAGGTTGCACTTCTGGGAGGAGAAGGCAAAGCCCCAGAGGCCACACTGTAGGTACACACACTGCACCCCCTTTCTCCCTCAGAAGGGCTCCCCAGGGAGGTCACCCCTAGTTTGGGGTGCAGCAGAGCCGACCCCGGTCAGGACTAGGGACTTTATTTCCTGCACTTTCACCACTGGCTTATAGTAGACTCCTTTCTCCATAGACTAAAGAAGAAATCATCAAAATAAGCTCAAAACTCCAGATTTGAGTTAAGGATCATAAATACAACTTCAGTGATAAATGCCTGTTTGGAGCCCAAGTTGCATTAAAAAAAAAAAAAAATCCTGAACAAGACCCCAGAGGGAGTGATAGGAACCTCCCTCTTTTGCCACAGTCCCTCTGTGGCCCCAAGCTTTCTTATCTCCCACCTCCTAAGACTGTATCAACTGCTTTGAGAGTTTTAGAATAAAGATCCCCAGGAATATGGCTGCTCTCATTCAGTAAGGATTTCCCCAGTGCTGGATTAGACTAAATTCTGAGAATTCTCCAGAGGCTTCCGGGGCCTTCATACTGGACGGTCAACACACCAAGCTGCAGAGCTAATTCCTTTTTCCTGCAATTGGGCATGACCCCAGGGACATGACCCTGAGGGTGCTGACACTTCCTCAACCAATGACCCTCCCCCTGGGTTTCCCTCTGTCTGGGTCTCAGGATCAGTCAGGCCAACTTGTCCCCTCCAGAGAGTTTCTGTTGAAGGACACCTAAGCGGCACTATGGGTTTGTGCCCCCCACCCTGCAAACCTGCCTCCTCTGAGTGGGGTGAGGTGCTACTGAAACATTGAAACTAGCAGAAGCCACAGCCCATGGTGCTGGAAGAAAGCTGGGAGGGAGAGAGAAGTGGAGAGGCTATAAAGGCCCAGTTGTAAAGGTGAACTGGGGCCGGGATGCCCTGAAGCCAAAAAGCTGAATGGTCTCACACCTGCAGCTCCTGAGCCCATCTCTTCTTTCAATGGAGAAAGTCTTTCCCTGCTCTTACTCTGCTGGGCCGGAAGGGCCTTTGACTTTTAACATGAAGCAGCCTCCAGAGCCTCTTGGGGCAAGTGATGTCAAGGAGGCTCTGCCCAGTGCCCCCCCCGCCCCCACTTGTCAGAGCACCAGGAATTTCAGTCTTCCAGGTCCTGGGCTGATCTAGTGACTTATAACAGGATTCCACTGGAACTCGAAACTTTGGAAGATGGGAAATACTAAAAAAAAAAAAAAATTTTTTTTTTCTCTTCACACAGCTGAACACCTGGTTCCTGGTCTTACTATACAAGTTTCATAGAGGATGCGAAGAGGAGTTTGGGTTTGACACCTGACATCTTAGCAGTGGTTCCTGTTTGTTTGGGAGGGAAGTGGTAAAAAGAAGGCAGCATCTACTACTTCCTTTTCCATGAGTCTCAGAAAATCCTCCTGAAGACCCTCTCAGGTCCCAAGGACTGGTGGGAAATCCCTTGGTTTATTCTTAAACTTTGCCCTTGAGGCATATTTTGTTGATGACCACATATAAAATATTGTCCTCTCAAGGATGCACTCTAATTCTTACCTAGACTTGATGCAGAATGAGTATATATGAAAACTAAAGTTGGTTCTTAAGCAAGGGATTATCTCTCAGAGAAGGTCCATGGGAAGGTTCATACCAACTTCTGTGGTACTGATATTGCTCCAAGGAGCCCTGGTGGTACAAAAGTTAAGTGCTCGGCTGCTAACCGAAATGTTAATTGTTTGAACCTACCCAGAGGCTCTAAGGAATAAAGATCTGGCAACCTCCTCCCGTTAAGATTACACACCAGTAAACCCTATGGGGACAATTCTCCTTTCACACCGGGCCACGGTGACTCAGAAATCCCCTCGATGGCACCTAGCAAAAACAACAGGAAGACATTGCTCCCGATGTGCTTGAAATGCCTCTCTGGGGAAGGCCTTCAGAGCTGGCTCATGGCCACATGGGAATTGAGACTCATTTTTTTGTTTCCACGACTTATTTTGGGTCCAAAAATTTATTTTCCAGTTTATTCACCAGACTTGAATACAGCCAGCTCTCAGATATTGTCAAAATTAATTCCTTTCTCTAATAATGATTTGCCACCAAGAGTGTATTCCCAAGCATTTCCAAGAGACTGGAAAACCTTTCCAAAGAGGCATGTCCAGCGCCATGTTGTGCAGTGACTACAGTGTTGACATAGTATATTTACCCACATAGTTCCTACGTTTTCTGCTTTCCTGAAATATGAATGAAATTCCAAGTCTACCACCTGAACCACTTTTCTCAGTGTTTCATTTAGCAGAAGTCTGGTGGTGATGAATTCTCTCAGTTTTCCATCCCCTGAGAATGGCATTACTTTTGCTTTACTCCCAAAGGTATGACTGGGTATAGAATTATATATCTATATAGATTAATATTTCCCTCTTTGTGTTGAAAAAATGTTGTTTCACAATCTTTTGGCTTCCATGGCTTCTGATAATGACTATAGAGTTATTTGAATTATTTTTCCCATTTGAAATGTGTTGTTTTCTGTCTAACTTCTTCCTGAGTATTTTCTTGGTCTTTGTTATTCTGCCATTGATTATGATATATCATATTTTTATGCAAATAATGCATGTTTTATATATATTTTTTCTTTTTTTGTCAACTGCATTTTCCCCCTCCCAGGTATTGTCATAAGCACAGTACGCCGTTTTCTTTTTTACATGTCACTGTAAAAGAATTCGTATAGTGTGCTTAAAATATTTTCATAATAATATGTTATTGCGGTATATAATTCCTTAAATTTAACTCATTGGGGTTTGCTGAGCTTCTTGAATCTGTAAGTTCATGTCTTTCACCAAATTTGGAAAGTGTTAGTATTTCTCCTAATACTTTTTTCTGCACCACACATTTTCTCCATGTCTTCTGGAGTTCCAATAAAGAAATAGGGTTTTGGTCTAGTTTTTGAGGCTCTGCTCATCTTTTTCTGTATTTTTTCTCTGTTTTCAGAATAAATATTTTCTATTGATCTACTTCCAACTCAGTTTTTTTCTCTGTCATCACCATTCTGCTTTTGAAACTATCAAATGAATTTTTCATTGCTAGCATTGCATTTTTAGCATGTAAAATTTTCCTTTGCAAATAGCCACTATCTTTCCACGTATTTAAAAAATGTCCCTGTTATTTCTTGGAGCATGATTAGAATAGCATTTTAAAATACGTGTCTTAAGATTTCAAAACTGTAAGTCTTGCTTAAATGTTATGGAAAAACAAAATGTTAATTTTGTTTTTTTTAGCATTCAATTGACCCAGATATGTTCATGCTGCAAGTTCTGTCCTGTTTTTGTATTCTGTGGCTCACATCTTCGTTCAATTTTTGAAGCCTTTGCGGTGATACTCGGGTCTAATCTACATGAGTGCCACCCAGACTGGAATCTTGATGGCGTTGTAACCCCTAGTGAGGCTCTTAAAGGATTTGATAGTGCTTCTTAGGGTCAGGGCAAGGCATATGCATCTGGGGGGATGGGTGGTGAACCAGGAGTTCATAGCAAGTTTGAAGAATCTCTTTCTTGTGCCGCTTCCTCTCTCTATTT